>NC_057801.1:707495128-707788260 GCF_018294505.1 Triticum aestivum | reverse complement strand
CGGCGGGCTGGCGGTGGGGAGTGTTTTCGGGGCGGGCGGGGCAGCGCACCGCCGGCCGCGGGCGGCGGGGGGCTGCTGTTTGGCCGGTGGTGGCTGGCGGCTCAGGGGGGTGGAGGTTGAAGATGAACCGTAGGCCCTTGATTTCGTATTCAACAGCTGCAAAATCGACTGACCATAGATGAAAAAGTCAGTCGACCGACGTGTAGCCTCACCTTGCTAGTGCGTTCAGTTTCGACAGCAAAATTCAGTTTTGACAGTTAAGTTCAGTTTCGACAGTTAAGTTCAGTTTTGACAGTTAAGTTCAGTTTCGACAGTTAAGTTCAGAGATGAGCAGCTGATGTATTTTACATCTAGCACTTTGTGGTTATGTATTTTACGTCATGTATTGGAGATGCTATTAGAATTCCACTCAGGTTAACGTTGTTCGTTGTCTCTCTTGTCCTGCTTCAGCCTCGGCGTCGTACAACTCACTGGAGCTGCTCCAACGACGAAACCCTCCATCACAATGGAGCAGTACCTCGGGCTCCTTCTCCAGACGCCTAAGATCTCCTTCCCCTCCTCCGACAGCAAAGTCAGCCGGAGCATCCTCACCGGCCAACCCAATCACGCTGAGATCGACATGGCTTCGCCAAAGAGGTTGTACACTTGTTGCATCTCTTTTTTACTCTACTTGTTATATATATTGTCCGCTGAGCACACGGATTTGTTCCTTTAGTGTCTCCTTGAAATAAAAAACATAGGAATTTTAATTTTCACTTGTCCTCCTTTTCAAATTCCTATTCATGAAGCACAAGACTAAGAGATAGTAGCATAATAGCATTATAACCGTACATTTTCTTGTGGTTTGACTTAATCTCACCATGCTTCTTTGCATCCTGTGATCTTCCCATTGTTGTGAATCAAACACCTAGATTGGTAGAAATCATGTGTTTTTAAATTTTCTGTTTTGCACGTGCATTCCTATCCTATTCATGTCTATTTCCTATCCATGCATTGTTGGAATCCTCCAATTCAAACGAGCCCTTACAGAATTACTTCTCTTACAGATAGTTGTCAAAGAAAACCTTGTGTGGTTTGTCCCGCTCCTGCTGCGCCGTCATCCACCCCAGATCAGCTGCTCCAACGACAGAAGGGTCCAGCACAGCAGGGATCCGGCCTCCAGACTGTCTTTCGCCACCTCAGATCTTCTTCCCTGCCGCTGGCAGCCATGAAAACTGCATTACCATCATCAACCGAGCAGATGACCTCGAGGACTACATGGGTCCACAAGAGAGGTCGCACTCTTTCGTGCCTGCTTACGTTATGCATCGCTTAATATTACATGCTACTTTATCGTCCTGTTCACCGATTAGACTCTGAGTCAGCTCCAAACTAATGGTCAAACTTGAGTTTTTAAATGGTTGTGGGGTACATATCGGGGCCGCTATCAATAGTATATATCTACTATCTGGTTAATCTCCGGTGTCTACTATGAGTTTCATGTTGGGCGGGAAACAAACAGTAAAGAAGCCATTATCTGTATTTCTTAACTGAAGCCATTATCTGCCTACTATTATTGGTTTTGGGTCTATCCACGGGTTGCTACCATCACTCTGGATTTCTGCATGCACTCCTTACATAACCTCACTATGTTTTATTCCTATGCATGACAATTATTGTAAACAATGGAACTGAACATGTAGAGCAAAAGAGACGAGCCTTGTGTGGCAATAAAATTTCATGCAGACGTCGCTCCATGGTAGGCGCAAAGGCAGCCCCCCTCCACGCATTTTGGATTGTAATCGAGAGGAAGATATCTGTTCTGAGGGGGATTCAAAAGGAGAAGACAACTCCTATTTACCCCATGAGGTCTTCGCTCTAATTTGGCATGCTGATGTTGGTTATATCATGCATACGGTGTCTTGCATTGCTTACTTTATACATCAAATATGTCATCTGCTTAGTTTAGACATCCTTTGTGTGAATGCCATCTGTTTAGTTTATTCATCGTTTATGTGAATTATGCAACGCCATCTTGTTTAGCCAGGCATCATATATGTGAATTTTGCAATGCCATCCTGCTTAGCCAGTCATCTTATATGTAAATTATATCAGGCCATCCTTTTTTTGTTACATATTACATTTGTCAACAATGTTCGTACATTCAACTGCTCTTCGTGTGCATCAGCCATTTGACACGGTGATGGCAAATTCTGGAGTGAAAACAAGGTCTTCAGAGCAGACTATGCTATCTGACGAAGCGCATATCTCGCTGGTTACGGATAGCTCCTCAGAGGAGGATTCAGAGACAGATGACCAGTCCTATCCCCCCCCCCCCCCGAGGTGTATGCTCTAACTTGGCAGGGTTATGTTGCCCATATCGTGCGTATGGTGTCTCGCATTGCTATGTCATTTGATTAGTTTAGACATGCTTTGTGTGAATGCCACATGTTCAGTGTCTAATTACCATATATGTGAATTATGCATTGCCATCTTGTTGCAAGACATTATATATGTGAATTATACAATGCTATCTTGTTGCGAAGGCATTATATATGTGAATTATGCAATGCCTGCTGTTTAGCCAATCATCATGTATGTGAATTATATCATGCTATCATTTTTTTGTATTACGTGTTCCATTTGTCGACAACGTTTGTATATTCAACTACTCTTCCTGTGCATCAGCCATTTGAAGCAGTGATGGAAGTATCTGGAGTGAAAACAATGTATTCAGAGCAGACAATGCTACCTGCTGAAGTAGACATCTTGCTGGTTATAGAGAGCTCCTCAGAGGAGGATTCAGAGACTGATGACCAGTCCTATTTCCCCCCTGAGGTCTATGCTCAAACTTGGCAGGGTTATATTACCCATGTCATGCATGTTGTCTTGCATTGCTTAGTTTTTACATCATATATGGATTGCCATCTGCTTACTTACTTACTATATAAATCATATATTTGAATTATATCACACCATCATGTTTACATAGTACATACACATCATCTATCTGAATTATGGAATGGCAACCCATTTAATAAAGACATCATATAGTTATATCATCTCATCCTGTTTAGTGTTTACAGTCATCATATTTTGAATTATGGCATTCTATCCATGAATGTATGTGAATTATGGCATGCCAACCTATTTAATAAACACATTATATAGTTATGTCATGTCATCCTGTTTACATAGTCTCATATTTTGAACTATGTCTTTCCATCTTTTTTAGTTAGCCATCATAATGTGAAATTGTGTCATGCTATCCTGTTTAGTTAGACATCATATATGTGAAATTGTGTCATGCTATCCTGTTTGGTTAGACAACATAAATATGAATTATTTCATGCCCTCTTTCATTCCCCACTATCCATTGCACCTGTCTATCATACAATGTCTATACTTTCAATTACTTTTCTTGTTTATCAGCCATTTGAACTGGAGAGCGTGATGGCAGCATCTAAGGGAGTAACAACATAGTCTTCAGAAAAGATAGTGCTACTAGTTGGTGCAGATAGAACCACGGTTGTACTTGCCCAAGGACCAGATCCACCACACATAATCCAGACTCTCGCAGATTGTACCCCTACCCAGTTGGACAGAGAACCAGCTACACCCCTTCTAACCCCAACCCCGGCAAATAGTAACCCAGTTCCAGTTGACACAACACTATCTCCACCACAGAGCACCCAAACACGAGCAGTTAGTAAGGGAACTGCAGTGCCCAAAGCACGAGGACCACCAATCCGAATCCAAACTCAACGCTTACAGGAGAAGAAGATTTGTTCTCAGGTCAGGTTCTGTAGCTATGGTTCATACTCCTTTGCTCTTGCATTACTGTATTTACTCATACCAACTATTTTCAAATTTGAAGGATGGAATTGAAACTCCAATGGCGCAACAGGTATGTTTTAAACCTGTTTCTTTAACTGGTTTGCTGTTGTAAACTGCTCTATGTTGATTTCAGTTTCAATTGAATAAACAGTTATGTTCTCATGTCATGCACATTACAAGTGTTGTTATTGCTCTATAGTTACCCACACTTATATTCTGTCTATTCTGCTTTGTCTTGAACAAATATTATTTGAACTGTGTCTCTATCTTGATTTGGCAACTAAAACTAGAATGATATAGACCATAAAGTGACCATGGTACATAGATATATGTTTGTTTCATGCTGTTATCCTGTCCACTTTACTACTGAACTCATTTACCAAAATGAGTTTCATATACAACATGGTAAACATGTGATGTGTCTGCTTGTTTCTCTTTTAGAATGCGGACAAAATATTGGAGAACAGTACCGCATTATCCAATGGTAAAGGAAGTAATGCAGATAAGGTTCAAGATAGTGAGACATCCCTGTTGGTCTCCAAGAAAGCTAATAAAAACTATCTTGATGACAATGAGGGAACCCAAAAGTCCTGTCTTGATGTAGTGTTCGAGTTACTGGCCACTACTGTTGGCACAAGCTCTTCGAACTCGCTGCGTGAATCAGTTTGTCTTCTTGAGTCTGAACTTCAAGTTGAAAGACATCAATTAGATGTGCTGCGACAGGAAGCTGAAGGACTGAGGAAGTCCCTGCAGAATTCAGATGCATATTTTCTGGTGCAACAGCAAGCGCTGGAGGATTTAAGCGCCAAACAAGAGAAAGTTAATAAGCTTGCTAAGCATCTTGCCAGTATTATGGGTACCCATGATATTGTTTCTTGAGATCTTCTGAAGTGGTTTCAGTTATGGATTGTTTTGTTGCGGCGTTTATTTGCGCTGGTCGCCAACTTTGACAACCAGTATATATGATATGCTGCTTTGTTCCCTATATTTGCACTGGTGTCAAACTTTGATGCCTAGTGGATGTAATATATGTAATAGTCGTGATAGCCTAGCGTTAGTTGCTTGCTTATTTATTTCCTTGTTGTCTTGTTTATTTGTTTGCTTGTAGTCATTGCAGTTCTTTTTCCGCGGTTAGCTAGTGGCTGCAATAACCTATTTTTTTAAACTAGGCCACAATAACCATGGGCTAATATTTACTGTAGTGACACTAGGCCTTCTATGGGCCGTAGAAACAATGGGCCTTCTACAGGCCGTAGAAACAATGGGCCTTCTATGGGCCGTAGAAACAATGGGCCTTCTGCGGGCCGTATCATCAATGGGCCTTATACGGGCCGTATGGTTGATTGGCCAAACATGGGCCAAACAGACCGCATTATGGTCGTAAATAGGCTAGAGTTGGAATCGTCCGTTCATGGGCCGACCATAACGGGCCATCGTTAATAGGCCGTATTTGATGACGCTGTGAAAACGGCCCAATGTATTAACGGACCACAAACAGGCCGACTGTAACCACGGGCTGAATTTGGCCCACAAGCAGAGAATGACAGTAACGGGTCGTAAGTAAACGAATGCTGGAAATGAGCCCAAGAATAAATGGGCTCTGAGAAGGCCGAACGATAACATGGGCTGGAAACAGCCTAACGGAATAATGGGCCGTTAATGGGTATAAAGTGATACACTGTTCATTACGAGCCAGTTTCACCACGGGCCGTTAATGGGTGTAAAGTCATACACTGTTCATTACGGGCTAGTTCCACCGCGGGCCGTTAATAGGCCAAGAGTTACATAGGGCCTCATATGGGCCGAAAGGCGTCATGGGCCATACATGCGCCAGAAGCGAAAACGGGCTGGAATCATATTGGATGGCCCAGATGACGCTACTGGGCCTAATTCAGATAGGGCGTAACGGGCCTTGGGTTAGCGGGCTGTAAATGGGCTATATGCGAACAAGCCGTTAATAGGCTTTCCATGGGCCGGCCTGCCACCTTTTGACCAAGTCAAACGGGCCGGCCTTTTCACAGGAATGGGCCTCTATTGGGTCGTGCCACGTGTCGACGTATCATAGGCGCCTTCCGTCCAATGAGTGGATGACATTTGTCCCAACGATGAGCCGACACGTGTTTCCTCCAGCCAATGATGATTTTACACGTGGAAAATCCCCATTGGTCGGGGCTGTTAACGGGTTATTGGATCCAAAACCCGACCTGATAGCTTAACAGTGTTCCATTACGGTGGATGCCACGTGTCGGTCACCCTTGACGAAAGCACTTCTGTGACGCATGATTTATCGTCATGGAAGTGGACACTTCCGTGATGATAATTTTGGTAATGTCATGGAACACTTCTACGACAGCACAGGTATGACTATCTTGATTCTGTCATAAAATCGTCATGGATGTACATGCATGACAAAAAACGTGACCTACTGTGACAAACTCGTATCATCACCGAAGTGTATTTTTTTGTAGTGATGGTTTAGTTGATTTGGATCACGTGATCACTTAGATGATTAGAGGGATGTCTATCTAAGTGGGAGTTCTTAAGTAATATGATTAATTGAACTTTAATTTATCATGAACTTAGTCCTGATAGTATTTTGCAAACTATGTTGTAGATCAATAGCTCGCATTGTTGCTTCCTATGTTTTATATGTGTTCCTAGAGAAAACTAAGTTGAAAAATGATAGTAGCAATGATGCGGACTAGGTCCGTGATCTAAGGTTTATCCTCATTGCTGCATGGAAAAATTATCTCCTTGATGCACCGCTAGGTGACAGACCTATTGCAAGAGCAGAAGCACACATTATGAATGTTTGGCTAGCTCAATATGATGACTACTTGATAGTTTAGTGCACCATGCTTAACGGCTTAGAATCGGGACTTCAAAGACGTTTTGAACGTCATGGACCATATGAGGTGTTCCAGGAGTTGAAGTTAATATTTCAAGCAAATACCCGAGTTGAGAGATATGAAGTCTCCAACAAGTTCTATAGCTAAAAGATGGAGGAGAATTGCTCAACTAATGAGCATGTGCTCAGATTGTCTGGGTACGACAATCACTTGAATCAAGTGGGAGTTAATCTTCCAGATAAGATAGTGATTGACAGAGTTCTCTAGTCACCATCACCAAGTTACTAGAACTTCATGATGAAATATAGTATGCAAGGGATGATGAAAACGATTCCCGAGCTCTTCGTGATGTTGAAATCGACGAAGGTAGAAATCAAGAAAGAGCATCAAGTGTGGATGATTGACAAGACCACTAGTTTCAAGAAAAGGGCAAAGGGAAAGAAAGGGAAACTTCAAGTAGAATGGCAAGCAAGTTGTCACTCCCGTGAAGAAGCCCAAAGCTGGACCAAAGCCTGAAACTGAGTGCTTCTACTACAAAGGAAATGGTCACTGGAAGCGGAAATACCCTGAATATTTGGTGGATAAGTAGGATGGCAAAGTGAACAAGGGTGTATTTGATATACAGGTTATTGATGTGTACCTTACTAGTGTTTATAGTATCCCCTGGGTATTTGATACTTGTTCGGTTGCTAAAAAATAGTAACTCGAAACAGGAGTTACAGAATAAACAGAGACTAGTTGAGGGTGAAGTGACGATGTGTGTTGGAAGTGGTTCCAAGATTGATATGATCATCATCGCACACTCCCTATACTTTCAAGATTAGTGTTGAACCTAAATAAATGTTATTTGGCGTTTGCGTTGAGCATGAATATGATTTGATCATGTTTTTTGCAATACAATTATTCATTTAAAGTCAAAGAATAATTGTTGTTCTGTTTACATGAATAAAACCTTCAATGGTCATACACCCAATGAAAGTAGTTTGTTGGATCTTGATTGTAGTGATACACATAATCATAATATTGATGCCAAAAGATGCAAAGTTAATAATGATAGTGCAACTTATTTGTGGCACTGCCGTTTGGGTCATATCAGTGTAAAGCACATGAAGAAACTCCATAAAGATGTATTTTTGGAATCACTTGGTTATGAATCATTTGATGCTTGCGAACCATGCCTTTTGGGCCAGATGACTAAAACTCCGTTCTCCGGAACAATGGAACGAGCTACTGACTTCTTGGAAATAATACATACCGATGTATGCGGTCCAATGAGTGTTGATGCTCGTAGCGGGAGCAGATATGAGTATATCTACTTAATGCAGCAAAAGTCTGAAACAATTGAAAAGTCCAAAGAACTTCAGAGTGAAGTGGAGAATCATCGTAACAAGAAAATAAAGTTTCTACGATCTCATCGTGGAGGAGAATATTTGAGTTACGAGTTTGGCCTTCATATAAAACAATGTGGAATAGTTTCACAGCTCACGCCACATGGAACACCACCGCGTAATGGTGTGTCCGAACGTCGTAATCATACTTTACTAGATATGGTGCGATCTATGATGTATCTTACCGATTTACCACTATCGTTTTGGGGTTATGCATTAGAGACAGCTGTATTCACTTTAAATAGGGCACCATCAAAATCCGTTGAGACGACGCCTTATGAACTGTGGTTTGGCAAGAAACCAAAGTTGTCGTTTCTTAAAGTTTGGGGCTGCGATGCTTATGTGAAAAAGTTTCAACCTGATAAGCTCGAATCCAAATCAGAGAAGTGTGTATTCATAGAATACCCAAAGGAAACTATTGGGTACACCTTCTATCACAGATACGAAGGCAAGATATTCGTTGCTAAGATGGATCCTTTCTAGAGAAGGAGTTTCTCTCAAAACAAGTGAGTGGGAGGAAAGTAGAACTTGATGAGGTAACTGTACCTGCTCCCTTATTGGAAAGTAGTTCATCACAGAAATCAGTTTTTGTGATTCCTACACCAATTAGTGCGGAAGCTAATGATAATGATCATGAAGCTTCAGATCAAGTTGCTACCGAACCTCGTAGGTCTTCCTGAGTAAGATCCGCACCAAAGTGGTACGGTAATCCTGTTCTGGAAGTCATGTTACTAGACCATGGTAAACCTACGAACTATGAGGAAGCGATGATGAGCCCAGATTCCGCAAAATGGCTTAAGACCATGAAATCTGAGATGGGATCCATGTATGAGAACAAAGTGTGGACTTTGGTGGACTTGCTTGATGATCGGCAAGCCATTGAGAATAAATGGATCTTCAAGAGGAAGACGGACGATGATAGTAGTGTTACTATCTACAAAGCTTGACTTATCGCAAAAAGCTTTTCGACAAGTTCAAGGTGTTGAATACGATGAGATTTTCTCACTTGTATCGATGCTTAAGTCTATCCGAATCATGTTAGCAATTGCCGCATTTTATGATTATGAAATTTGGCAAATGGATGTCAAAACTGCATTCCTGAATGGATTTCTGGAAGAAGAGTTGTATATGATGCAACCAGAAGGTTTTGTCGATCCGAAGGTGCTAACAAAGTGTGCAAAGCTCCAGCGATCCATCTATGGACTGGTGCAAGCATCTTGGAGTTGGAATATACATTTTGATGATGTGAACAAAGCATATTGTTTTATACAGACTTTTGGAGAAGCCTGTATTTACAAGAAAGTGAGTGGGAGCACTACAACATTTCTGATAAGTATATGTGAATAACATATTGTTGATCGGAAATAATGTAGAATTTTCTGGAAAGCATAAAGGAGTATTTGAAAAGATTTTTTTCAAATAAATACCTCGGTGAAGTTGCTTACACATTGAGCATCAAGATCTATAGAGATAGATCAAGGCGCTTGATAAACATTTTTTTCAATAAGTACATACCTTGATAAGATTTTGAAGTAATTCAAATGGAACAGTCAAAGAAGGAGTTCTTGCCTGTGTTGCAAGGTGTGAAGTTGAGTAAGACTCAAAACCCGACCATGGCAGATAATAGAAAAGGGATGAAAAGTCATTCCCTATGCCTCAGTCATAGGTTCTATAAAGTATGCTATGCTGTGTACCAAACCTATTGTATACCTTGCTCTGAGTTTGGCAAGGGAGTACAATTTTGATCTAATAGTAGATCACTGGACAGCGGTCAAGAATATCCTTAGTGAGGACTAAGGAGATGTTTCTCGATTATGGAGGTGATAAAAGAGTTCATCGTAAAGAGTTACATCGATGCAAGCTTTTACACTAATCAAGATGACTCTAAGTCTCAATCTGGATACATATTGAAAGTGGGAGCAATTAGCTAGAGTAACTTCATGCAGAGCATTATAGACATAGAATATTTGCAAAATACATACGACTCTGAATTAATAGACCCGTTGACTAAACTTCTCTCGCGAGCAAAAACATGATCATACCTTAGTACTCTTTGGATGTTAATCACATAGCGATGTGAACTAGATTATTGACTCTAGTAAACCCTTTGGGTGTTGGTCGCATGACAATGTGAACTATGGGTGTTAATCATATACAGATATGAATATTGGTGTTAAATCACATGATGATGTGAACTAGATTATTGACTCTAGTGCAAGTGGGAGACTGAAGGAAATATGCCCTAGAGGCAATAATAAAGTTATTATTTATTTCCTTACTTCATGATAAATATTTATTATTCATGCTAGAATTGTATTAACCGGAAACATAATACATGTGTGAATACATAGACAAACATAGTGTCACTAGTATGCCTCTACTTGACTAGCTCGTTGAATCAAAGATGGTTAAGTTTCCTAGCCATAGACATGAGTTGTCATTTGATTAATGGGATCACATCATTAGAGAATGATGTGATTGACTTGACCCATTCCGTTAGCTTAGCACTTGATCATTTAGTATGTTGCTATTGCTTTCTTCATGACTTATACATGTTCCTATGACTATGAGATTATGCAACTCCCGTTTACCGGAGGAACACTTTGTGTGCTACCAAACGTCACAACGTAACTGGGTGATTATAAAGGTGCTCTACAGGTGTCTCCAAAGGTACTTGTTGAGTTGGCGTATTTCGAGATTAGGATTTGTCACTCCGATTGTCGGAGAGGTATCTCTGGGCCCTCTCGGTAATGCACATCACTATAAGCCTTGCAAGCAATGTGACTAATGAGTTAGTTGCGGGATGATGCATTACATAACGAGTAAAGAGACTTGCCGGTAATGAGATTGAACTAGGTATTGAGATACCGACAATCGAATCTCAGGCAAGTAACATACCGATGACAAAGGAAAAAAACGTATGTTGTTATGCGGTTTGACTGATAAAGATCTTTGTAGAATATATGGGAGCCAATATGAGCATCCAGGTTCCGCTATTGGTTATTGACCGGAGACGTGTCTCAGTCATGTCTACATAGTTCTCGAACCCGTAGGGTCCACACTCTTAAAGTTCGGTGACGATCAGTATTATGAGTTTATGTGATTTGATGTACCGAAGGTGGTTCAGAGTCTCGGATGAGATCGGGGACATGACGAGGAGTCTTGAAATGGTTGAGACGTAAAGATCGATATATTGGACGACTATATTCGGACATCGGAAAGGTTCCGAGTGATTCGGGTATTTTTTGGGGTACCGGGGAGTTACGGGAATACGGGGAAGAAGTAATGGGCCTCATGGGCCAAATGGTGGAAGAGAGGAGGCACGGCGCGCGGCCCCCCTAGCCCAAACTGAATTGGACTAGGGGGCCGGGGGCCCTTTCCTCCCTCTCCTTCCTTCTCCCTCTCCTCCTTCCTTTCCTCCTCCTAGTGGGAGTAGGAAAGGGAAGTCCTACTCCTACTAGGAGGAGGACTCCTCCTCCTGGCGCGCCCTACAGGGCCGGCCGGCCTCCCCCTTGCTCCTTTATATACGGGGGCAGGGGGCACCTCTAGACACACAAGTTGATCTATTGATCTCTCCCAGCCGTGTGCGGTGCCCCCCTCCACCATATTCCACCTCGGTAATATCGTAGCGGTGCTTAGGCAAAGCCCTGCGTCGGTAGCATCATCGACACCGTCATCACGCCGTCGTGCTGATGAAACTCTCCCGCAAAGCTCTGCTGGATCGGAGTTCGTGGGACGTCATCGAGTTGAACGTGTGCTGAACTCGGAGGTGTCGTACGTTCGGTACTTAGATCGGTCGGATCGTGAGGACGTACGACTACATCAACCGTGTTGTGCTAATGCTTCCGCTTTCGGTCTACGAGGGTACGTGGACAACACTCTCCCCTCTTGTTGCTATGCATCACCATGATCTTGCATGTGCGTAGGAAAATTTTGAAATTACTATGTTCCCCAACATGGTGAACATCTCTATGTTGATCATATCCACTATATGATTCACGTTCGACCTTTCGGTCTCCAGTGTTCTGAGGCCATGTCTGTACATGCTAGGCTCGTCAAGTTTAACTCGAGTATTCCGCATGTGCAAAACTGTCTTGCACCCGTTGTATTTGAACGTAGAGCCTATCTCACCCGATCATCACGTGGTGTCTCAACACGAAGAACTTTCGCAACGGTGCATACTCGGGGAGAACACTTATACATTGAAATTTTAGTTAAGGGATCATCTTATAATGCTACCGACATACTAATCAAAATAAGAGGCATAAAGATAAACATCACATGCAATCAAAATATGTGACATGATATGGCCATCATCATCTTGTGCTTTTGATCTCCATCTCCAAAGCAACGTCATGATCTTCAACGTCACCGACTTGACACCTTGATCTCCATCGTAGCGTCATGGTCGTCTCGCCAACTATTGTTTCTACGACTATCGCTACTGCTTAGTGATAAAGTAAAGCAATTACATGGCGTTTGTATTTCATACAATAAAGCGACAACCATAAGGCTCCTGCCAGTTGCTGACAACTTATACAAAACATGACCATCTCATACAATAACATATATCACATCATGTCTTGACCATATCACATCACAACATGCCCTGCAAAAACAAGTTAGACGTCCTCTACTTTGTTGTTGCAAGTTTTATGTGGCTGCTACGGGCTTCTAGCAAGAACTGTTCTTACCTACGGCACAAAAACCACAACGATGATTTATCAAGTTTATTGTTTTAACCTTCACAAGGACCGGCCGCAGTCAAATTCGATTCAACTAAAGTTGGAGAAACAGACACACGCCAGCCACCTTTATGCAAAACTAGTTGCATGTCTGTCGGTGGAACTGGTCTCATGACGTGGTCATGTAAGGTTGGTCCGGGCCGCTTCATCCAACAATACCGCCGAATCAAACTAAGACATTGGTAGTAAGCAGTATGACAATCACCGCCCACAACTCTTTGTGTTGTACTCGTGCATATCATCTATGCATAGACCTGGCTCGGATGCCACTGTTGGGAAACATAGCATGCAATTTCAAAAAAAAAAATCTTACGCCCACACAAGATCTATCTAGGAGATGCATAGCAACGAGAGGGGAAGAGTGTGTCCACGTACCCTCATAGACTGAAAGCGGAAGCGTTTGCTTAACCCGGTTGATGTAGTCGAACGTCTTCTCGTTCCGACCGATCGAGTACCGAACGTACGGCACCTCCGAGTTCTGCACACGTTCAGCGTGATGACGTCCCTCGAGCTCTTTATCTAGCAGAGGGGCGAAGGAGTAGATGAGTTTCGTCAGCATGACGGCATGGTGACGGTGATGGTGATGTGATCTGCACAGGGCTTTGCCTAAGCACCGCAAGAATATGACTGAAGGCGTAAACTATGGAGGGGGCGCCGCACACGGCTAGAAAACAATTGATGTGTCTCCTCGCCCCCCCCCCCCCGTATATAAAGGAGGGAGGGAGAGGAGGTCGGCCCTAGGCGCGCCCCAAGTGGGAGGAGTCCCACTTGGGCTCCTAGTAGGATTCGCCCCCCTTCCTTTTACAGGAGGGGGGAAAGGGGGAAGGAGAGAGAGAAGGACAAGGAAAGGGGGGCGCTGCCCCCTCCCCTATCCAATTCGGACTCCTCCCTTGGGGGGGGGGGGCGCCACACCTACGTGAGATGGTTTTCCTCCCTCCTATGGCCCATATGGCCCATATCTTTCCTCGGGGGGTTCCGGTAACCCCTCCGGTACTCCGGTATGTACCCGATACACTCCAGAACCCTTACGGTGTTTGAATACTACCTTTCAATATATCAATCTTTACCTATCTACCATTTCGAGACTCCTCGTCATGTCTGTGATCTCATCCGGGACTCCTAACAACCTTCGGTCACCAAAAAACGTAACTCATATAATACATATCGTCATCAAACATTAAGCGTGTGGACCCTACGGGTTCGAGAACTATCTAGACATGACCGAGACACCTCTCCAGCCAATAACCAATAGCGGAACCTGGATGCTCATATTGGTTCCCACATATTCTACGAATATCTTTATTGGTCGAACCGCTATGTCAACATACCTTATTCCCTTTGTCATCGGTATGTTACTTGCCTGAGATTCGATCGTCGGTATCTTCATACCTAGTTCAATCTCGTTACCGGCAAGTCTCTTTACTCATTTTGTAATGCATCATCCCACAACTAACTCATTAGTCACATTGCTTGCAAGGCTTCTTATGATGTGCATTACCGAGAGGGCCCAGAGATACCTCTCCGATACTCGGAGTGACAAATCCTAATCTTGATCTATGCCAACCCAACAAACACCTTTGGAGATACCTGTAGAGCATCTTTATAATCACTCAGTTATTTTGTGAAGTTTGGTAGCACACGAGGTTTTCCTCCGGTAGCAATAAAACTAAATGATCATTATGCTAAGCTAACGGATGGGTCTTGTCCATCACATCATTCTCTGAATTATGTGATCTCGTTCATCAAATAACAACACATGTCCATGGCTAGGAAACTTAACCATCTTTGATCAACGAGCTGGTCAAGTAGAGGCATACTAGGGACACGGTGTTTTGTCTATGTATCCACACATGTATCAAGTTTCCGATTAATACAATCCTAGCATGAATAATAGACATTTATCATGATATAAGGAAATATAAAATAACAACTTTATTATTGCCTCTAGGGCATATTTCCTTCACGCGTGTCCCGCCCGCTCCCACCACACGTACACACAGCAGCCTCCCTCTCACCGCCCACGCATGGCTATAAAAGCCGCCCCTCTCTCGCCGGTGAGCTCACACTCCATTGCCACATAACCCTCTCCCCCTCTCGACCTCTTACTGCCGAAGAGCGCCTCCCCTCTCTCCCCCAGCGACGAGCATGGCCGAGCGCTACCCAGGCAATGGTGCGGCGGCCAATGGCTTCGGCCACCACACCCTGCATGAAGACGAAGCACGCCTCCTCTACGAGGGCGAATACCCGGCGCCGCCCGACATGCGGGTGTCGGGCAACTGGAGGCTCAACGTCGGCGGCGTCCCGGTGCCTCCAGCGCCCATCGGAGCTGATCGCGCGCCGAAATCACGCGCATCCGGTCCTCTATGCCGGAGCAGGCGTGGAACCAGCCGAGGTACGGCCCCAACAGTACGCTGTGGGCGGCGTACTTCGACCGGCGCCACGAGGAGCAGCTCGCCTCCACCAACAGCGTCGAGCAGCCCTGCGGCCCCCTCAACCCCGACGGGCAGCGCCTATGGTGGGGCGTCCCCGGCCGCACCCTCAAGACTGTCCTCGAGTACATCGAGGACGACAACACACCGTGCCTGGAGTATCCGGCGCCCCCCTCGTCGCGGCAGCTCCTGGACGTCGTGGCGAATGGAGATGGCGACCTCCTCGTCGTCGGGCTCCCTCTCCTCCGGATCACCAACGTTGTGGCCCGTCAAGCCAGAGCCACAGGAGACGCCGCTCAGGTGCCGCAGCCGTGGAGACGCCGCTCAGGTGCCGCACCCACAGTGACGCCCTCGTCATCAACGAGGACGGTCGTCGCCCCTCTCCTCCTCCCTCTTCCCGCCTCGTCAGGCCGCCCGAGCCGGGGCTGCTCCCCGTGAAGGAGCACGAGGCCATTGCTGCCGTCGACGAGATCATCCTCAAATGGGCGCGGGAGGATTACGTCTGCGAGGTGATGGCACGACAGTGTTGCGCCTTTGAGGAGATCGCCGCTCGGCGCCATGGACGCGAGTAGGGCGGCGGCGGCGTCATCGACGACAGCGACGAGGAGGCGCCCAGGCCGTCGAACCCCCCACGCATCGGCGACGCTGGTCAGGGGTGCAGCAGGGCGGCGGCGACGACGACGACGACTACACCAAGATGTACAGGCTGGTCGGCATGTAGAAGGCGAGCGACGGGATCGGCTTTTATTGTTTTAGTAGTTTTAGTTGTTTCTAATTTATGTTTTCAATTTTTCATACAAATATCAATGAAATCGTCTAATTTGACCAAATTTTGGCCGAGTTTAGGTTTCGAAAAAAGGCGTCTGATGCGGCCGCACCCATGTTGATTTTTTTTCGCCGGCGCGTTTCAAGGCGGCGCTATTTGAAGCCACTAAGGCCGAACGAGTGGAGTTGCACTAACCCGGACGAAACCGTATCGCGCACGTACTTCTCGCGCCTCACTGCGCTCATCCACCCAAGAATAAAAAGAAGCCCATACGTTTCGCACAGGTGGGATAGTTCCAATTCCGGTTGCTTGAGTCGCCACTTCAATCGTTCTATTGTGCAGGTGCAGGCACATGAGATTTTGCAAAGCGCACGAGTTTCTCAGAACCTGTGCGGATCGGGCCAAACGGAGAGGGGAGAGAGCCAGCCAAAACTCCACGTGGTTCACGGCCGCCAGCAGCCGGTGGAGAAAGAAGTCAACAACTGCTTTGCCGCTCTCTCCCGTTCGCAGCATGGCCGCGTGACGAGAGCCCAATCCAAACTTGATTATTCTCGACCAGAAAATTCCGATCCAGAGGACCTGGAAACGGGTCGGAAATTCCACGGCCACACCACCGGCGGCCCACGCACGGATCATTTCGCCGCGAACGCACGCACGCACACAAGGCGAACAAAAAAAATGGTTTACCAAGGAGGAAACGCAAAATAGCCGGCGGAGGGAGGGAAGAACAGAGGCGCTGCGGTGGTACACGCTGCGCCGCGCACCGCAAGGAAGCCCAACCCAACCCCACCCGCACCCGCCCGCCCCGCAGCTCCGGCGAGGCCCCCGCGCCCCGCTCGCTCGCCCGCCCGTCGTCCCCCGCCGCGCCTGAATCGCGTTCCGAATCGGATCGCGTGCGCGCGCGCGAGCGGGAGGAGGAGGAGGGAGAATGCCGCCGGCCCCGGCCGCGCTGCTCCTCGCGGCGCCCGCGGGGCTGTCGCCCTGGCGGCCGTGCCCGCGGGCCCCGCGGCGGACGGCGCCCAGGCTGCGGCTGCGTGCGGCGAGGATCCGCGCGGCGGCGACCGTCAACGGCGAGTTCGGCGGGCTCGGCAGGCGCCGCCTCGACGCCGGCGAGTTCATCGGGCGCCTGCGGAACGTGCTGCCGGGGGGCAGCTGGTGGCGCCTCGAGGACGAGGACGCGGGCGGGGCCGGCCGCGCCGAGGCCAGCGGGGCCACCGCCGCCTCCGCGCTCAGCCGGATGTGGGCCCTCGTCGCCGCCGACCGCTGGGTCATCTTCGCCGGCTTCGCCTCCCTCGTCTGCGCCGCGGTAATGCGGATTGCCTCGGCCGCGCGGTTCGGATAAGCTTTCGTTGGTTGGTGTGGCTCTGACTGCTGTGTGGTTGTGGTCGTGGTTGCAGCTCGCGGAGATCGCTATCCCCCATCTGCTCGCCGCCTCCATCTTCTCCGCGCAGAATGGAGGCGCCGTCTTCTACCGGAATGCCAAGCTTCTGGTTGTTCTGTGTATGATTTCCGGAGTGTTCAGGTAAGCTATTTCTTCCTTCAAGCGGTGCTCATGTCGTGCACACTGCACAGGGTCACAAGACTAAGTTACGCTACTATCTGTTTTGATCGCATATTAGAGTGAAATAGACCACTTAGGCGTTTATCCGCACTTTACATTACATGAGGATTAAAAAGAACTTGAAATGTGCTGGTAATGGACAATCTAGCATTGGGGAAATGTTTTGAACTGTGATGAGCTTGAAAGCTGAGACGTTTCCAGTTGGATGAAGGGTGGTATTAGTAGGATCACTGTGAAACGCAAACTTAGATTTCAACATTGTACACTGTGAATGCTGTGATAGAATCAGTACGGTCGCTGTGAAACAAAAACTTAATTTCTGCAATGTACATTATGGACAATTGCACGTGCACAAACAAGTTTGCAAACATGAAAACAGGGAGTTTTGTGAGACGATCTGCACAGAACTAAAACTGTTTGCCTTAAGCATGCTTTTGCGAGTTATATTTGGGTTGCTTATTTAGCTCGTGTCCCCCTTTTGCAGTGGTGTGCGAAGCTGCTGTTTTGGTATTGCCAACATGATATTGGTAAAACCATGTCAGATTTTATGTAATTTAACAAGTCTATTCCTTCCAGGTTGCCCTTTGGTTTTGATCAGGCTCTTACAATCATTATCTCAACTATTTTTCTTAGGTTAAACGAATGAGAGAAATGCTGTTTGATTCCATCCTTTCTCAGGTAACAACAGAAGGGGAAAACATTGTTGCCTGAAGTACTAGTGCAAATAGTACCTTTACTTTGAATTGCTGCAAATTTTCTTAATTCCATTGTATATTGTGCCAGGATATTGCTTTTTTCGATGAAGAAACTGTCGGAGATTTGACAAGTAGGCTTGGTTCTGACTGCCAGCAAGTGTCTAGAGTTATTGGCAATGATCTTAATCTGATTTCACGCAATTTGCTTCAGGTGAAAAGGTTGTTTAGTATCTGAGTATACAATACTCACCAGTAGCTTGAAAAGCTCATTTTTTATGTTGTTACTTTGTCTCAGGGTATAGGAGCACTGATTTATCTTCTAATCTTATCATGGCCTCTTGGATTGTGCACTATGCTTACTTGTGGGACATTGTCGACAATTATGCTAGTTCATGGACGGTAACAACTTGTTTTCACTTCTTGTGTAGTTTATTTCTCCCTTTTCTCTACTTGCTCCTTTCCCTATTATGTTGCTAGTGCGCAGCAATCTTGAGTAAATGCGACAAAATACCTCTCCCATGTTTCCTCATTTTGTTGCTTTGCATCTTTGGCCATGTGAAAGAAATCATCATGACACCTTTGTTTTATAGGTATCAGAAAAAGGCCTCTAAATTTGCACAAGAGTTCACTGCAAGTGCCAATAATGTAAGTTTATGTCCTTTAATTTTCTAAGTCTATTTGAGAAGGTTGCTCAAATATTTCAGCGATTCACCTAATGTTTATGTTATAAATCAAATCAGGTTGCTCAAGAAGCGATAAGTTTGGTTAGAACAGTGCGAGTGTATGGGACGGAAAAGCAAGAGTTTAAAAGGCAATCAGTCTACCTATTTGTCTCTCTTATATAGCATAAAGATAACATATGCACGTCATAAAGACTGTTGTACTTTCATAGGTATGCGAAGTGGCTGGATAAGCTGTATGATGTGAGCTTTCGACAGACGATGGCTTATGGAGGCTGGAGCTTGAGCTTGAATTATCTGTACCATTCTACTCAGGTATTTGATGTTGCTGTTCAGTTTTGTTAATATCTATATTAAAAATATAAGGCTTTTGTGTATGCTTCTCATTGCGCTACTGATGAAGTATTCTTCCAAATAAGCTTTGTGTAGGTTGTTGCTGTTTTGATTGGAGGAATAGCAATCATGAATGGGAAGTTCACTGCCGAGCAACTGACAAAATTCACACTGTACGCCGAGTGGCTGATTTTGTCTACCTGGTGGATTGGAGACAATTGGTCCTCCCTGATGCAGTCTGTTGGAGCAAGTGAAAAAGTCTTCCGGTTGATGGATCTCTTGCCTAGCAGGCAGCTTACCTCTAAAGGCAAGACTGTTTTTAACTTGACACCTTAGTTTTGAGTCTCTGTGCTTGGATATTTTAATTGGGAGGATGTGCAACTGTTCGGTAGTCTAAAGCATTTCATTCTTGCAGGCCTCAGGTTACAGAAGCTGGAAGGACGAATTCAATATGCAGATGTAGAATTTTCATATCCTTCAAGACCTTCAGTATGTTAACGCCTTCCTTCTAGATGCTTTTCTGTTATGATTTATGAGCACACACATAGTAGAGTTCATCGTAAAGCTTTAGTGCTTTGTGATTATTATGAACTAAGTGCGGGTTTTGGGTTCTGATGTGGCCCTTAATGCGCAGGCACCAATTTTGAGAAGACTGAATCTAACACTCAATCCAAATGAAGTAGTTGCAATTGTAAGATATACAGGCTGATGCTTTCATATATATGAATTTTCGCAAGTATTGATCTGTATCTAAATGTTCATATATGGTTTCTAATTTTTAAGGTTGGTCTTAGTGGAAGTGGCAAGAGTACTATAGTTAACCTACTACTTCAGCTATATGAACCTACAAATGGGCAAGTAAGCTATTTCGACCTTGCTATTGCTTCTGTCCCTTCCAGGAGCCAGTATTGCTGCTATGACACGTTGAACTTGAAACAGACTAGTTATTGGTCTGAACTCTGAAGTTATATTTGTGACTGATGCAGATATTAATAGATGGTGTCCCACTCAGCGAACTTGACACCAGATGGTTCAGGGAAAGAATTGGTTTTGTGGGACAGGTTCGGATCCAATAAACCCAGCAAAGTCGTCGTGCCAGATGAATCTTTGTTGTATTTAACAGCATATATACTTGTTATATGCAGGAGCCTAAGCTATTCCGGATGGATGTTAGTTCTAATATTAAGTATGGCTGCCCAAGAGAAGTTAGCCAGGAAGAAGTTGAGTGGGCTGCAAAACAGGCTTATGCTCACGATTTCTTAATGGCTCTTCCTGATGGTTATAACACCATTGTCGACGATGCTCTTCTTAGTGGAGGCCAAAAGCAACGCGTCGCCATTGCAAGGGCCCTTCTGAGGGACCCAGCCATCTTAGTACTCGACGAAGCCACTAGTGCACTTGATGCTGAGAGTGAACATTATGTGAAGGTAAACTCTTAGTGAACAAATTCAGTGCAATTAAAATGTACTGTACTACTTATGAGTAGATTGTTAATTTTCTCTCTGCCATGTTATAGAGTGTCATCACAGAAGTTAGCACTGATCCTAAGGCTCGAAGAACCGTGATTATCATAGCTCACAGGTAGGGTATGCTTACTCTGGTGCCTGTTTATTTTGAACACGAAGAGTCGAGCTAACACCATTATTTGTTCTAGGTTGTCTACGATTCAAGCGGCTGACAGAATCATTGTGATGGAAAATGGCAGTATTGTGGAGGTATGTTCTCAACTGCTGTTGCAAAGTATTAACATGAAGTCTACACTAAAATTAGCATGAGAACACTTCTTTCAATACTTGCAGTGTTGTGTACAAACATGGTCTAAGTTGTTCTGTATGGTTGTGCAGGACGGAAAGCACAGCGACCTTGTCAAGCAGAATGGATTGTATTCAAGATTAGCGCAGCGACAAAATGATGCTCTCCCGTAGCCTGAAATCACACAAGGTGGTTTAGTCCATGCAGTATTTTTTTCCAAGTGGAGCAGCAGGTGAGGGAGGCGTCTGTCATCGGTGTATTCTTTACGAGTGACCACGGCCTGGTTGGTCAAATAATTGAGGTTTCCTCAAAGTACCGGGTGCAAATGATCCACAGATGCCAACTAACCAAGCTAAGTTAAAACAGTTTCTGCCGCAAAAAGGATAAGAAGATAGGCAGTATCCGGACGGATGTATATGGTGGTTTAAGGAAATTGAGTAGTTCATACATGATTCATTTAGTTACACAATGTCAGATGCAACCTGTAACTATATATAAATATATATAGGCATTCTGGACCTCAGACCATCGGAATCTTGTAATTAACTGTTGTGAACATTTACTTGAATTTTGATAGAAACTTGTATATTCAAAGTACTAAGATCTATGTGATATTAAAGATAGGATTCCTCTGCTTTGTTACAGTTGTTAGCTCGCAAGTGTAGGGCAGCCGTGTTGGTCCTGAAAATGCATTCAAAGCGCTGTTGGGTTTGTCCCTGAAAATGCATTTAAAGTGCTCTTAGGTTCGTGCTAAAATGCAGCCAATGCACTTGAACTATCTTATGGCGTGTTTGATTTGGGAACGAAGTGGAATGGAATGTAAGGATTGGTTTTGTTCCCTATGTTTGTTTGAATAATTAGGTGGCATGTAATGGTTGCAATTCAGTGTTTGGTTGGGGAGTTGAAATGGAATGAATTTGGTTTCGTGAGTTTGCAAGTCAAAAGGCATAACACAAGTTAACCTTTCCAGTAAGATCTGGTCTTATTAATTCTATTATATGTTTAAAAATTCCAGCCTATTTAGTAAACAGCAATGCATGTCTTCTCTAGTACCAGGATTCTTGGCACCCACGACAATATGATACCCTTATGTCCTTCAAAACTCAAGTTGCGCAAGAAAAACTCGGTCGGGTCTCAAGCAAAAAGCGTTTGCAAAACCCAGGCAAATGTGACTGCCCGAAAATTGATGATACAATTGTTAGCTTGCATGTGTAGGGTGGCCATGTTGGTCCTGAAAATGGATTTAAACCGCTCTTCGGTTTGTACTAAAATGAAGCCGGCAGTTGCTTGGGTGTGTATGGCTTGGGAACAAAGTAGAATGAAATGTCAGGTTTGGTTCTGCCCCAGTGTTTGCTTGAGCTAATTAGATGGAATGTAATGGTTACAAGTCGTTGGGGAGTTCAAATGGAATGAATTTTGTTTTGTGAGTTTGTAAATCAAAAGGCATAACACGAGTTAACCTTTCGAGTAAGAATATGATATTATTAGTTCTATGTTTAAAAATCCAGCCTATTTGGTAAAAATCAGTGCGTCATACATGAAGGTGAGGTCCTACCACTTCAGTAAACATCGGTGCACAAAACATGAAGGAGAGGTCCTACCACTTCTCTAGTACCAGGATTCTTGGCACCCACTACAAAATGACACCCAGTTGTCCCTCAAAACTCAAGTTGCGCAAGAACTCGGTCAGGATCTCAAGCAAAAGCATTTGCAGAACCCAAGCAACTGCGGCCGCCCGAAAATTGATGATCACACATTCTTCCCATCTTCCCATCAAGCAGTCTTCTGTTTTGCCGCCGTGTTGGAAAGATGAGATAGGGTCCTATGGCCGACGAACACAAGGAACACACCGAGGAAGCTGAGGTACTTCAGAGTTGTGAAAAGATCCAGCTGTTCCAACAGAAGAATGATAGTGAGTAAACCTTTATTGGTGCAATTCTGTTTCACCACAAGGAAGATGCTAACCTTAACCCAAAAGAGAACATAGAGCAACAGTACTGCTGCGATTCCGACATGGAAGAGTGATGCGAATGCAGCAGGTCCTGGCAGGGAAGGGAAGTTCTTCAAGTTGACTCCCAGACGCATAAGCTACAAGTAAATGCCAGAAGCACATTATCAGCATCAATATGTTGAATAAGCATATTCTCAACAACATTTTTTATTTAGAGTAGCATACTCTCAGCAACTTTTTTGATTTAGAGAAAGCAGTACAGAAGTGTGATAGCAATTGAAGAAATAAAGCAAGAGTAGGAATTGTTGACTCACCCCAATCAAGAACCCAATGAAAGGCAGGAGTATGAGGCCAGTAAATGCAAGCGACACTTCCTGCGGTGGCCTCTTCTCTGGCACACGGAATATGTGTTCTATCTCCTTCTGTGGCCTAAACTTTGCTAAGGGGTCAACAGCTTGTGCCGGAGGACGTGGGGCCTTTTCAGGGGCCTCCGGCAAGTCCAACTCCAGTTGGCCAAGGACTCGTAGGAACGAATTTTCCTGAAGCAGACAAAGAATAATCAGCAAGGCTAAACCAAACATAACTGTAGAGTTATAAATGTGGCGACATACCATTGAAGCATCACCAACTGAAAGCTCGAGGTCATATGTTCCAGAAAGGTAGTAAAATTTCTCTACCAATCCAAGAAAATCCTACAATATATTGAATAAGCATATAAGAAATCATGTTATGGTTCTTCTGGAACCCTCAAGAGCTGAAGGCAAACATGCAAATTAAGATATGTCAAGTGATCTTCTGGTACTTCATCTCCACATCTGACCACAGTAACATCATAAAATTCAAGCACAACAGGAAGATGCATCCACCATCCCCATCATCCTTGTTGGACAAAATTTAATAGGTTCATTTCAAATGTTTTGGCACCTGGATAATCTTGTTCAAACCTCACTTGGTCATAAAAATGCCAACAAGTTTCCTTCCTAGAGTTTCTTAAAGCTTCCTACAAAAGGTTGTTTGATTTGTAGGAATAGAAAGGCCACTTTGTACTCAATTTCAAATGAAATTTTCCATCACGTGTAACCTCTTGAAAAAAATGTCTATGGTCCATGAGTTCTTATGCTTTCCCTATAATGTAGTCTAACACACTTTGGTGTCAATTCCTAAGGTGTCCAGCATCGAAGGATATTCTAGGGACCTGCCACTAGAATCCTGCGTTTTTCAGAATCATGTGAAATCAAAGAAATCCTGAAAACAAGTTACATAACCTAGCTAGTACCTTCTATGTCAAAAGCCTCTGTCGGAGTACGTGTTTTCTGGATAATATAATGTACAACCTAAAACCTAATGGAAACATTTGCCGAGAGAATGACAAGAGCAAAACAAACTCTGAGTTGGTTACTCAACTAGAACAATTTTGAATTGCCTCGCAGAACCTGGCACCACAAATAAGTGTTCAACCTTGCTTTCATGCTTTAACTTCAAGAAAACCTGGCAACAAATTCGCTAAATCAAGTCAGGAAAAGAACTAGTACTGTGCCATTTGAGAAAGAAAATGGAGTGTTATTGTGACCTGGTGGGGTTTAAATGTGCGTCCAAGTGGTGTAGATAGTTGAAAAGATAGACGTAACTTCTGCAGATGGTTGGCAGAGAGAGAAACTTTTGTATCTTTCAGCAGATCTAACCTGTAATGAATCGGATTTGAAATGAGACATGCAAAATAAGCTGTTTTGCTATGAAATTAGAACCTAAACTTCCATTCCAATTTTCACATACTAACAGGTTAGGAAGTGTTATTCGTTATTCCAGATGAGAATGAACTAATTTAAAGTGATCAAGGATATCGAGGTTGCAATTACTTGGGTGTTGTTGTCAGAGTTAGTTTATCTATTAAATGTTGCTGTAAAACATGTTTTTCTAATGGCATGGAATCAAGTGGTTCGAAGAGTTTACTTTTCGACAGACTCCGCGCTCCCAGCATCATTATCAGAAATTCCAATTTCTGCCTTGTCAACTTTGATCAGTCCTGTAACGACGACAGACTCAGTGTTTCTCCCTCCAGTAGTGTAAACGGTTTCATGTTCTGAATCCTGAAGAGTAATCTTGAAGATCGAAGGGCAAAAACATCAGTAATGTAAAGTAATATTAGTCTATTACAATATGTGTATATAGCAAGCAAATTAATAAAGTTCACAGGTACCTCAAAAACTAGCAAGTACTTCCCAACATCTATTTTCAATGGAGTAATGTCCAAGTAATGAACATTGTTGTCGAGGTCAAACTGAAGTTCCTGATACCAGAAGGAAATGGATGTTAGGGAATTGTAGCTAAAACATGGACAAAACGATGGTGAACTATTATAATGAAAAAATAAGTTCCAAGAGGTATACACCAATCTTAACTCTGTACCTTGCTGTCAGTGGTGATGACCTTGGAATCAGAGCCCAAGACTTGCACAAGATTCACTCTGAGCGGAGGTGCCGCAGAACCAAACACTGTAGTTACTTCAACCTGAAAATAATATATATCAAGGGAACACGAGTTGGAGTTAATTACACTGAGCTAAACATAACATGCATCAAAACTCAAAAGCAATACAGAGCAAGATTGCAGCTAAATGTGGTACAATTTTCACACACACACCATATACTCCCTCCGTCTGGAAATACTTGTCGAAGAAATGCATAAAAATGGATGTATCTAGAATTAAAATACGTCTAGATACATCCATTCCTCCGACAAGTATTTCCGGACGGAGGGAGTACATCTTTTTAGCAGACACCATTGTTATTAAATTGCAACTACAAAAGTACCACATAGGATGCATAAAGGTTAGACATTATAGCATGCTTGTATCAAAACAAGATAAATTCAAGTCTACAACATTTAATGAATACAGAAAGTGCTTGCAAGAGATAGAATTGCTCACAGTAACAATCATTAGTGCAATATCGATATGCCTAATACTATTTTACACTACAATGCAGAATAATATAATGGACAAACAAGGAATATTATCATTATATTTCAGACAAAATCAAAGAGACTAGAATGTGATGATCACCTTAAGCTGGTCTTTGGAGGTCAGTGACAGTACTTTGGAAGGAAGTGAAAGGATCAAAGGAACAAAGATCCTGCATATTGTAGAAACGAAATAAGCATCACAGGGCAAGAGACTAATAATAATGTGGGGCGCAAGTTTATCGAGAATGCTAGAAAAGAGAGGAAAACTTACCTATTGTTTTCCAGGAGCGACAAGGACTCAATCTGATTAAAGCAATCCTTTGCACTACCTGGGAGCCCAATACCAAGAAAGAACTTTGCCAAGCCCAGTATTTTCTCACCAGGGATCTGTTGGTTGAGTGGTGTTGGTTATGAGAGGTGCTTAACATAAATTTAATGAAAAAACACGAAAATGAAATGAAATAACCTACGTTCAATTTCCCAGAAACAACATTAGCGAAGGAGGTGACACCGCGTACTACTGAAGCAGAAGTTGTTATAGGGCCCTTGTATTCAGAACCATCAACATACTTCTCATCAAAATAGAAGGTTCCATCATCTGAGAAAACGCATATCATAAGAAGCAATCAACAGTAAGAGGAACATTTTCACTTGCAAGTGGTTTGTTCATATCGTAATGGAGAAGTATCAAAGCACACCAACTAAATAGTACTGCTAACTATCCAAACATGCGACTCAGTATGCCATAGATTTAGCAATTTGGTAACTAAGTTCCTATGAGGTGTTAACCAGGCACCTTGACTCCTGGAGAACTCTGGTCGAGTTTAAGTTGATAAAATAGGAAAAATGCCTGGTCTACCAGAGCTTGTCTTGAAAGCAATTTAATCAAATGTTCATCTTCAGTGAGCACAAAGAAGACGGTTAGAGAACATACCATAGCTCTTGATTGTGCCAAATAGCTTCACGATGTCATTTTTAACGACTCCTATCTGATGGCACAATATTAAAAATCAGGACCGCCAATAGTGGCAAACTTCAAATGATATACTAATAAAAAATGACACGCATAACAAATTCAGAACAAACACATTTGACTGAAACTTGGAAGAAGCATTCGGTAACAAATTGTATGGAAAGCAGAACATCGTACACATACAAGAGAATGATATGGTAACACCTAGTTGATTTGAGATTGTTATAAACCAAAGGGCATGGCACATACAGAGACATGGCTGCAACTCTTTTAGGATGATAGATCATGTCATGTGCATTTGTAATTTAGATGAATGGAGGTTTTGTGAGATGTAATTAGAATGATATAAGCTGAGGGATAAACAACTTGTTATATATCAGTTTCTCTTTTGTATTGAAATCAAGTTCTTCCTGTTTTCGATACTTCATAACATATACTAGTATTTAAGTGTATATTCACCCATACGTCTTTATTACTTGCGTATAGGAAGATAACAACGTAACAAGAATTGCTTGTGTATAAGGTTTTCACTGGCATTCAGTTCAACCCTCTCCCCATTAGAAGGCTTTGTGACACAACATGTACTATATAGTTATCCGACTTCTTCATCTCTTACATTCAAGGAAGATAATCACATATAAATGTACAACAAGTTAATGAAGTAATTCGAGTACAAGCAGAGAGCATATACACACCATAGACGGATCAACCTCCGCATCAGACAGTGAAACAACTCCTGCCAATGCTTCTAGTGCTATACCTGTTACAGAACAGTGTTTCCAAACATCAGTGCCTGATACATTTGATTTGCGGCAAAAAACAGAAAAGGTCGCAAGACAGAAAAATATTACCAGCAGCAAATGTGCTGGATTCAGCACTGTTGGTGTCATAGCGCCATCTTCCATCACTTTGGCTAAGTGCCTATAGAAACAAAGATATATATCGGACAACTCTAGTTTAAACAGCAGAGCAAAATTGTGATTGCGAGAACTACACAAGGAAGCATAGCATATTGCACTGCTCTAACCTTAATTGCGTGAAATGTGCTATCCGCATCAGATAAAACAACACTGTGGCCTTGTTCCTGCCAAAAAATCAACACAACTTTATCAGCTACCAGATAAAACTCAGACAATCAACCAACAGCAGTGCTGAAAAAAATAAAAATATATAAACATGGAGCAGAAAGTGCATTAGAAGGAGTGACCTTCAGGCTGAGCAGCCCTCTGACAGAATAGTATAACTCCAGCAGCGAATTGGTGTCCTTGATCACAGCCTTAAGCCTCGACGCGACGTCCTGCCACGAAGAACGAATCTCAGAACAGCATCAAGCAAGCGAATACCAGCAGAAGCAGCAAGATCTCCAGAGCTAAAACCCACATCGTAAACGCCGGCATCGACGCTGCATCCGAGAACGCCAGCGATCTGGACCGCGTGGAACAGATCCTTGGCGGGCGACGAGGACGAGGACAGCGTATGGGCGGCGAGCTTGCAGGCCTTGCCATCAAGGCCCTTGTCCCTCTGCACCCCGAGTATCTTGAACGTCCTGACCGCCTCGTACGTCGTCTCCAAGCTGCACAGCGCGCAACAGACAAAGCCAGCACTTAGAACGCGGCCATGGCCCGAGATTTCAAGGGGGCAGTCCCGAGTCGGATCGATCTAGGCCGGACTAGGTCCTTAATTGCGCCCGCGAGGGGCGAAAGCTGGAGATCAGGGGAGACGGTGACGCTGGCGAGCAACTACGGGACTTACTCGTCGGGGGAGGCGGCGAAGAGCTCGGCGGCGACGGATCTGTGCGCGTCGGAGACCGGGCGAACGGCGGAGGAGAGGGGGGCGACGGCCACGGCGACGAGGAGTAGGAGGACGGCCAGGGGCGGCAGCCTCCAGGCCATGGCTGCGGTGGCGGGCGGCGCCGGCCGGAGAGGGGAGGGGGGAGGGGGAGGGGTTTAGGAGACTGGGCGGATGGGAGTGGCCAGATCTGCTTGAGGCTGAGGGAAGGGGACGACTAGAAATATTTTCGCCTGCCCCAGGGTCGTCCGCCTCGCCTCGACGTCTGGGCTCCGGACGGTGAGCTGCTTTGAGATTCGTAGTAATGGTTTCTTCGAAACTTTTTTCCAACACACAAGTCCCATAGGCCGTCGGATATGGAGGTTGCCGAGCCAAGGTGCGAACACACACGTCGGAGCATCTCGTAAAAATGATCAAACCTTTAAATTTGCAGGTCTAGGTTAAAAAACGCACTGAATTTCAATAAGAGGATTTCTACTATCTTTGATATGATATCAATTAAGAGTATATATCAATATAAAAGGACCCAAAGAGGCAGATCCAATATATCTCGGCCGTCCGTTCGCGTTAATCCAACGATTCTTGTTGTCCTAATGGTAAGCATCTAAACACGTTTAGCGCTAACCAACCATCTCCTCCCTGATCCCCTTCCTTCCATACCCTTTCGCACAAAGGAAACTGACACAAGGGAACCGCCGCAAGCCGCATTGCATCGAGCCGCCGCACCTTCGCCATGCCGCCCCTAGCACCTCGACCCGCCACATATTAGGGCCTTCAGCGACGCCACGCCACCATCGTGTCGACCCGTTGCGCCTTCAAGGACGCCGCCCCTCACACCTCTGTGCCGTCCCCAACCATCGCCTCGCCTGGCCATGGCCCTCGGCAGTCGGGACGCCTCCTAAACCGCTTGCCCAACCGCCGGGGATGCCTCCTAAACTGCCTGCGACCCGGCCGTCAAGGAGGGAGGCTGCCTGCCCGACTGTGACGGCCGTCGGGAACGACGGTAGCAAGGTGGCGACGAGGATGGCCGACGGTATAGGGGAACGCGGTAATTTCAAAAATTTCCTACGATCACGCAAGATCTATCTAGGAGATGCATAGCAACGAGAAGGGAGAGTGTGTCCACGTACCCTCGTAGACCGAAAGCGGAAGCGTTTCAATAACGTGGTTGATGTAGTCGAACGTCTTCGCGATCCAACCGATCCAAGTACCGAACGTACGGCACCTCCGCGTTCAGCACACATTCAGGTCGATGACGCCCCTCGTACTCTTGATCCAGTTGAGACCGAGAGTGAGTTCCGTCAGCACGACGACATGGCAACGGTGATGATGATGCTACCGATGCAGTGCTTCGCCTAAGCACTACGACGATATGCCCGAGGTGTGTAACTATGGAGGGGGGCACCGCACACGGCTAAAAGAAGGCTTGGTGTGCCTTTTGGGGTGCCCCCTCCCCACGTGTATAAAGGAGGGAGGGAGAGAGGCCGACCCTCCTAGGGGCGCGCCAAGTGTAGGGAATCCTACTAGGACTCCCAAGTCCTAGTATGATTCCCTTTCCTTTTTGGAGTGGGGAAGAAGAAAAGGAGGGAGAGGGAGAAGGAAAGGGGGGTTGCGCCCCCACCCCTTGTCCAATTCGGTTTGGGCAGGGAAGAGGCGCGCGTCACCTTGGCCCTTCTTCTCTCTCTCCACTAAAGCCCGATAAGGCCCATTAACTTCCCCCGGCGAATTCCCGTAACACTCCGATAGTCCGAAAAATACCTAAATCACTCGGAACCTTTCCGATGTCCGAATATAGCCTTCCAATATTTGAATCTTTACATCTCGACCATTTCGAGACTCCTCGTCACGTCTGTGATCTCATCCGGGACTCCGAACAGACCTCAATCATCAAAACACATAACTCATAATACAAATCATCATCGAACGTTAAGCGTGCGGACCCTACGGGTTCGAGAACTATGTAGACATGACCGAAACACATCTCTGATCAATAACGAATAGCGGAACCTGGATGCTCATATTGGCTCCTACATATTCTATGAAGATCTTTATCGGTCAAACCGCATAACAACATACGTTGTTCCCTTTGTCATCGGTATGTTACTTGCCCGAGATTCGATCGTCAGTATCATCATACCTAGTTCAATCTCGTTACCGGCAAGTCTCTTACTCGTTCCATAATACTTCACCCCGCAACTAACTCATTAGTCACATTGCTTGCAAGGTTTATAGTGATGAGTATTGCCGAGAGGTCCCGGAGATACCTCTCCGAAACATGGAGTGACAAATCCTAATCTTGATCTATGCCAACCCAACAAAACACCTTCGGAGTCACCTGTAGAGCATCTTTATAATCACCCTTTTACGTTGTGATGTTTGATAGCACATAAGGTGTTCCTCCGGTATTCAGGAGTTGCAAAATCTCATAGTTTGAGGAACATGTATAAGTCATGAAGAAAGCAGTAGCAATGAAACTGTAACGATCATAATGCTAAGCTAACGGATGGGTCATGTCCATCACATCATTCTCCTAATGATGTGATCCCGTTCATCAAATGACAACACATGTCTATGGTTAGGAAACATAACCATCTTTGATTAACGAGCTAGTCTAGTAGAGGCATACTAGGGACACTATGTTTTGTCTATGTATTCACACATGTACTAAGTTTCCGCTTAATACAATTCTAGCATGAATAATAAACATTTAGCATGATATAAGGAAATAAATAATAACTTTATTATTGCCTCTAGGGCATAATTCCTTCAGTCTCCCACTCACACTAGAGTCAATAATCTAGTTCACTTCGTCATGTGATTTAACACCAATAGTTCACATCTGTATGTAATTAACACCCATAGTTCACATCGCCATGTGACCAACAACCAAAGGGTTTACTAGAGTCAATAATCTAGTTCACATTGCTATGTGATTAACACCCAAAGAGTACTAAGGTGTGATCATGTTTTGTTCATGAGAGAAGTTTAGTAAACGGGTCTGTCACATTCAGAACCGTATGTATTTTGCAAATATTCTATGTCTACAATGCTCTGCAGCTAATTTCTCCCACTTTCAATATGTATGCAGATTGAGACTTTAGAGTCATCTGGATCGGTGTAAAAGCTTGCATTGACGTGAATCTTTACGATGAACTCTTTACCACCCCCATAACCGAGAAACATTTCCCTAGTCCTCACTAAGGATAATTTTGACCGCTGTCCAGTGATATACTCCTAGATCACTATTGTACCCCCTTGCCAAACTCATGATAAGGTGAACAAAAGGTCTGGTACACAACAAAGCATACTTTATAGAACCTATAGCTGAGGCATAGGGAATGACTTTCATTCTCTTTCTATTTTCTATTGTGGTCGGGTTTTGAGTCTTACTCAACTTTACACCTTGCAATACAGGCAAGAACTCCTTCTTTGACTGTTCCATTCTGAACTCTTTCAAAATCTTGTCAAGGTATGTACTCATTGAAAAATCTTATCAAGCATCTTGATCTATCTCTATAGATCTTGATGCCCAATATGTAAGCAACTTCACCGAGGTCTTTCTTTGAAAATCTCCTTTCAATGTAGCGACCAGACCTCAAACTGTCAAGTCTCTGTGCATCAGTGTCATCCCTAGATCGGTAATGCTGACATGCACAGTATTTGAAGAATTATAACAGAGTTTCAATCACACACTTATTACACTGAGTCCTCATAAAGAGTATGATTACACAAAAAAATATCATGGCTGAAGGCCATCTAAACTAAATCACTGCGGAAGCTTCGAAGGTAAATGAGTCCATCAACTCCAACGACATAGCTGAGTGCAAAACAACGACCTATCGCACCTTATCGTTTGAGTAGTCTGCAACATGAGACGTTGCAGCCATGTAGGTTAGCACATTGAATATGCTGGCAGAGTTACACTGTAAAGCAATGAAATGCAAGAAATATATCTACATGCAATATTTGGCTGGTGGAGGCTGTAAGTTTATGATTTTGCATAAAGCTAGTTTTTCCCTACAACAAAGGAATAAATTTATTTAACTACTCCCAAGTTGCCCATTATTTGAGAAGGTAACCCCAACTCAAATCCCAATTAAAAGTATCATCATTAACCCAACAAGTTAAATAAAGTAACGTGATGAGATCACATCAATAGATTCAAGTACTAGATACTACATCTGCTAGTCCACCTCTTCAAGAGCTCATGCAACTTACTCAACTATGCCAAAGCCCATAATGGCTTGTGGCTGCACACGGAAGTTTCTAGCATGAATAATCTTATGATCCCTTTGAGCCTGGGTGGCGAATCGTAGGAAAAATCACATGGGTACTCCAGGATTTCCCAAAATAGGCAACACTAGGTTCCCCATGTGTAAGGGCATATTTATCCCCAAGATGTTTTGGTGATTGATGACAATGCTTGTGCGGACTAATCGTGTGCGTTAAGTTCTTTCAGAGATTCATCCATTGGCACGAGACGATTATCTCCCCTCGGTGTTTTATTCAAGATGGTGTAGCTCCTTCGTTTTGTTGTTGGTGGACTAGTTTCGTAGGAGTCACCGTACTATCAAGAGGGGATCCTCTTTGGTAAGGCTAGGGTGGAATCAACACGTACACATCCATATCACACCCGTCGTTTTCCTTCCGCTTCATTGGAGCTGCCCTTTTTCCCCTGAGTATGCCTTGTCCTGCCCCAGCGGTAGTACCGCGGTCCACAGAGGTAGTACCGCCGAAGCACCCCAGCGGTAGTACCGCTCCCAGATCGGTAGTACCGCTTGTGGTCTTCGGCCGTAGTACCGCAGTGCTTCCGGGCTACTGCCGCCTCGATTCGAGAACGAAGTTTTTCGTGTCGGGTTTTGCGGTACTAAGGGCGGTAGTAGTGGCGGTAGTACCGCTCCAAGCGGTAGTACCGCGCCTACCCCCATGGTAGTACCGCCCTGGGGTCAGGACCCTGTCAGCGCGGCAGTACCGCTGGGTATGAGCGGTAGTACCGCCCTAAGCGGTAGTACCGCTCTGCCCAAGCGGTAGTACCACTCTGTGCGGGGCTGCTCAGTGGAATAACGGTTGGATTGGTTCCCCCACTATATAAAGGGGTCTTCTTTCCCAAAGTTGACCAACCTCTTTCCCCCAAAGCTCCATTGTTGCTCCAAGCTCCATTTTTGCCCGATCTCTCTCCCTAGCCAATCAAACTTGTTGATTTGCTCGGGATTGGTTGAGAAGGCCCAGATCTACACTTCCACCAAGAGAAATTTGATTCCCCCACTTATCCCTAGCGGATCTCGTTACTCTTGGGTGTTGAGCACCCTAGACGGTCGAGGTCACCTCGAAGCCATACTCCATTGTGGTGAAGCTTCGTGGTGTTGTTGGGAGCCTCCAAGTGTTGTGGAGATAGCCCCAATCTTGTTTGTAAAGGTTCGGTCGCCGCCTTCAAGGGCACCAATAGTGGAATCACGGCATCTCGCATTGTGTGAGGGCGTGAGGAGATTACGGTGGCCCTAGTGGCTTCTTGGGGAGCATTGTGCCTCCACACCGCTCTAACGGAGACGTACTTCCCCTTAAAAGGAAGGAACTTCGGTAACACATCCTCGTCTCCACCGGCTCCACTCTTGGTTATCTTGTGCCTTTACTTTTGCAAGCTTACTTGTGTTGTATCTATTGCTTGCTAGTGTGCTAGTTGTCTTTGCATCATATAGGTTGTCCATGTAGTTGCACATCTAGACAACCTATTTCGTTGCAAGGTTTAAATTGTTAAAGAAAAGTCTAAAAATTGTTAGTTGCCTATTCACCCCCCCTCTAGTCAACCATATCGATCCTTTCAATTGGTATCAGAGCCTCGTCTCTTTATTAAGGACTTTGTCGTCTGAAGAGTATGGTTGACACCCACGACGGTGCGGAGGAGCACTCCGGTGTGAATCCCATCTCGTCTTCGGCCGAAGGGGGAACCTCGGTCTCACGTGAGGAATTCAATGTGGCTTTAGACACATTGAAAACCTCCATGACGGCCGAGGTTAAAAGCATGTTTTCTGAATTCCTAGACGGACTTAAACTATCTACCTCGCCGATGAAAGTGGGTGATCCCACTAACAAGGTGACGGATGCTACCTCCGACAAGGGGGAAGCTAACAGTGAAAAGAGTCCTTCTACTAGTGGTAGAAATGGCACCGGCATCTTTGCCAATGTGGAACCCCCAGTGTATAGAGGACCGATCCCCTCTACTCATTTGAATCATGCCGGTCCTCCTCCTAAATATGTGAAAAATGAAGATTTTGACTCTTGGGTTTATCGCTTCAAGCGTCATTTAAAACATGTGAACACTAACCTTTGGAGAATCATTGAAGAAGGTTTCTATCCTCATGATCCAAGCAACTTCACCCCTCGAGAAGAAGTGGACAATCAATTCAATGAGAGTGCTCTCTTCATCATCCAAGATGCAATCCTTCCCGAAGATCTCCCTCATCTTCGACCTCATGTCATGGCTAAAGAAGCATGGAAATGTGTTGAGTCTCTCTATCGAGGAAGTGCTAGCATTCAACGCTCCAACTATGAAGTGGTGCAAGATGAAGCCGATGAGTTTGCAATGAAAGAGGATGAAGAACCTCGTGAGCTCTTTCGAAGAGTGACCAAACTCGCGGTCGCACTCCGAGATCATGGGAGCAAGGACACGGATGACAATTGGATCAAGCGCAAGTTCCTCAAGGCCATGATGCCCTACAACAAGGCCATGTCCTCCGTCATTCGTCAAAGACCGGACTTCCACTCCATGACCTCAGGTGAAGTGTTGGATGAGTTTGTTGCAATGAGCATCTTGGACAAGACCGCCGACAATGCGGTGCTCCGTTCTCAAAGGGCAAAGAAGCCCAATCTTGCCTTGAAGGCCAAGGTTAGTGTGGAAGAAGAAGAAGAAGAGGAAGATGAGGAGAGCAACCCCGAAGACACGAAGTATGATTATCATGAGCACATGGCTCTTGCCTCAAGACAATTTTGGAGTAAGAAGAATACAAGACCCAACTTCAACAAGAACAACTCAAGTGGCCTCAAGGGCAAGCAACGAGTTAGAACTTGTTTCAACTGTGGCAATGTGAGCCATTTCGTTGCGGATTGTCCTTACGAGAAGCGGGAAGACAATGGTGGCAAGTTCATCCGAAAAGACAAAGCCAAGTCCTTCCCCAACAAGAACAACTTCACCAAGAAGACTCCTACTCGCGGGTTGGTGGTTCAAGAAGAATACCGTGAGGATGACGATGATGATGAAGATAGTGAAACAATGGCCATGGCATCCGTTGCCATTGTCACAACTCCCCGGGTGTCTCTCTTCGATTCACCTAACGAGAACATCACCGCCAAGTGCCTCATGGCTAAGGCCACCAACAAGGTAACCCCCAACATCAAAACCACCATTATTCCTAATCCTCCTTCAACGGATGACTTTGATAATGGTAAGGGGTCTAATGAGGAGGTTAATGAATTTGAGTCCTTCATGAGTAAGCTCAAGGGCAAATCCAAGAAGCACTTCGTTGCTCTCTTGGAACAACTTGGTGAAGCCAATGACATGATAGAGGCTCACGAAGAAACCATCTCTAAGATGGAAGGTCATAGTCGTGATTATGCCGATGAGATATCGGATCTATCTAATGATCTTGAGAAAGAGCGTGGGCATCGTTTGGCTCTTGAGGAGTCACACAACGATGACCATGCCAAATTAAAGAAAGATCTTGATCATGCTCTTGTTGTGTCTCGTGTTCTAACTTCCGAGAAGGCTAAACTTGGGGTTGATCATGCTAGACTCAAGGAGGAGTTTGATGTACTTGACAAGGCCCATAAGGTCTTGAAAGGTGCTCATGCAAACCTCAAGGAGTCTCATGCTCAACTCCAAGTTAAGCTTACCAAGGAAAAGGCCACATTTCCTCACATGGTCTTAATTGATAATGCAAATGCTACTAACCCATGTTGTGAGCATGTGCATCTTGTGGAGGAGAATGCCAAGTTGAAGGAACAACTCGAGAAAGGTCTTGTGTCATGCATACAAGGCGAGAAGAACCTAAATGACCTTTTGAGCAATCAAAAGGAAGTTGTGGGCAAGGAGGGAGTTGGGTTCACGCCCAAGTCCAAGAACAAGAAGAAGAACAAGGAGAAGAATAACAAGACCAATCGACCTCCCCCGCTCAAGCAAACCTTTGTGAAGGAGGGAGAGGGTGCTCCTAAGGAGAAGAATAACAATGCGAAGAGTGGTGATGCCAAAGAGCGCAAAGCCATCTCTCCCAACAAAGCCGGCGACTTTAACCCCTCTTATGTGTTGTGCCGTGCTAGTGATGGGCATGTTTATGCTAAATTTGTTGGTTCTTCTTATGAGTACATTGAATGGTCTATTTGGGTTCCTAAGACCCTTGTTACTAACATCAAAGGACCCATTACTCAATGGGTACCTAAAACCAAGCATTGATATCTTGTAGGTGTTTGCTTCCGGTGGGGGATCATGGTTGCTCGATAGTGGAGCAACAAATCATATGACCGGGAGCAAGGACTTGGTGGTGGACGTGCACAAGATCCCATCTATGCCCACCAATGTCGAATGGGGTGATGCCTCACATTCTAAGGTATTGGGTCTTGGCAAGGTTGTCATTTCTCATGATCTAACGATCGAGAAAGTCATGCTTGTTGAGTCCCTTGCGTTCAATTTACTTTCCGTTCGTCAACTCGCACTCATGGGCTTTGCCACCTTCTTTGATATTGATACCGTGGCCCTCTTGTGGAGCAAGACTCTTAAAGTAGCCTTTGTTGGGCATGTCGAGAACGGTCTCTATGTGATTAACTTTTCGGAGCAACCCACTAAGACCGCGACATGCCTAATGGCTAAAGTTGATGTGGGATGGCTTTGGCATCGCCGTTTAGCCCACGTCAATATGAGATCTTTGCAAAGTCTTCTCAAGGGGGACCATGTTCATGGACTAACGAATGTTAGTTTTGCCAAAGATCGTGTTTGCAGTGCTTGTATCGAAGGAAAGCTTCATGAGACGGCTCACCCTCCCACGACTATCATCTACTCGAAGAGACCCTTGGAGCTCCTGCACATGGACCTCTTCGGGCCTCCATCCTTTGATAGTCTTGGGGGTAGAAAGTATTGCTTGGTGATTGTGGATGATTATTCAAGATACACTTGGGTATACTTCTTCAAGAGGAAGAGTGAGACTCAACAAACCGTCATCGACTTTGCAAATGAAGCTCAACGTCAACATAATGCAAAGATCTTCACAATAAGAAGTGACAACGGCACCGAGTTCAAGAACTACACCTTGGATGAGTTTCTTAGTGATGAGGGGATCAAGCATCAGTATTCTGCACCATATACCCCTCAACAGAATGGTGTTGCGGAGAGGAAGAACCGGACGTTGATGGATGCGGCAAGGACCATGATGGCGGAGTTCAAGTCTCCATACAACTTTTGGGCCGAAGCCATCAACACTGCATGTCATGCATCCAATCGGCTATATCTCCGCAAAGGCTTGAACAAGACTCCGTATGAGATACACACCGGGAACAAGCCCAATCTCAAGTACTTCCGGGTGTTCGGGTGTAAGTGTTTCATTCTCAAGAAAGGTGTTCGTTTGTCTAAATTTGAGGCTAGAGCTCATGAGAGCATATTTGTTGGTTATGCTACAAACTCTCATGCTTACCGTGTTCTCAACAAGTCCAACGGACTCATTGAGGAGACGTGTACGTGGAGTTTGACGAAAATAACGGCTCCCAAGTGGAGCAAAGTGGTACTTGTGATGTAGGTGATGAAATTCCTCCCCAAGCCATAAGAAGAATGGGTATTGGTCATATTCTACCCATTGAGGAACCCCTTGTGGCCGAAGGAGAAGGACAATGCTCCACTCCAGTGGAGCCTTCACCTACTCAAGACCCACACGCTTCCGAAGAACAAAGTGTAGGCCCTCAACCTCAGGAACAAGACCAAGGGCAAGATCAATCTCAAGATGGTGGTGAACCTCCACATGATGCCCAAGGTCAAGTTCTCCCCTTCGAGCAAGTTCAAGATCATGAGCAAGCTCAAGATCAAGAACAAGCTCATGACGACGCTCAAGATGATCAAGTGAACCCTCCTCCTTCCACATCCGAGGAGGAATTAGAGCGTCGTGCCGCGAAGATTGCTTCCAAACTCACCACCAAAGGTCATCTCATGGAGAATGTGGTTGGAAGCCTAAGAAAGGGGGTAAGCACTCGTAGACAATTAGCAAACTATTGTGAACATCACGCGTTTGTCTCTTGTGTTGAACCCCATAAGGTCTATGAGGCGCTCGAAGACTCGGATTGGCTCAATGCCATGCATGAAGAACTCAACAACTTCGAGTACAACAAGGTGTGGAGATTGGTGCCAAGGCCTTCGGGGAACCATAACATCATTGGAACCAAGTGGATCTTCAAGAACAAGCAAGATGCTCATGGGAACATCATTCGCAACAAGGCAAGATTGGTAGCACAAGGCTACTCCCAAGTCGAGGGTATCGACTACGGTGAAACCTTTGCTCCCGTTGCTCGCCTTGAATCCATTCGTTTGTTGATTGCTTATGCTTCCCATCACAACTTTAAGTTGCAACAAATGGATGTGAAAAGTGCTTTTCTTAATGGTCCATTAATGAGTTGGTTTATGTCAAGCAACCCCCCGGGTTCGAGGATCCCTTACTTCCCGGATCATGTGTATCAACTCGATAAGGCACTCTATGGCCTTAAACAAGCCCCACGTGCGTGGTATGACCACCTTACCGAGTTGTTACAAGATCGTGGATTTGAAGTTGGGCTAATCGATCCCACTCTTTTTACTAAGAAGGTCAAAGGGGAGTTGTTTGTGTGCCAACTATATGTTGATGACATTATCTTTGGTTCCCCTAACAAAGCTTTCAATGAAGAATTTGCCGCTCTCATGACCTCTAAGTTCAAGATGTCTTCGATGGGAGAGTTGAAGTTCTTCCTTGGTTTTGACATCAAACAAAGAAGAGAAGGAACCTTCATCAACCAAGCCAAATACACTCAAGACATGCTCAAAAGATTCAAGCTAAGTGATGTCAAGCCGGCTTCTACTCCAATGCCCACCAAGTGCCAACTTGACATTGATCCCAATGGTAAAGCGGTGGATCAAAAGGTATATCGCTCCATGATTGGCTCCTTGCTTTACCTTTGTGCATCTAGACCGGATATCATGTTGAGTGTGGGGATGTGTGCACGGTTTCAAGCCGCACCGAAGGAAAGTCACTATGTGGCGGTCAAGCGAATCTTTCGATATTTGGCTCATACCCCAAACTTTGGCTTATGGTACCCAAGAGGGGCAAACTTCAAGCTTGAAGGATTTACGGATTCCGATTGGGCGGGAGACAAAGTGGATAGGAAGTCCACTTCCGGAGGGTGCCAGTTTCTTGGGTGCTCTTTGGTGAGTTGGTCTTCCAAAAAGCAAAGTTGTGTATCTCTCTCGTCCACAGAAGTGGAATATGTGGCGGCCGGTAGTTGTTGTGCACAACTTTTATGGATGAGGCAAACTTTAAAGGAATACGGTGTCATTTGTGACAAAGTGCCTCTTTGGTGTGACAACGAAAGTGCCATCAAGATTTCTCTCAACCCGGTGCAACACTTCAAGACGAAGCATATTGAGATTCGGTATCATTTCATCCGGGATCACATTAGGCGAGGGGAGATCGAGCTCAAGTATGTCAACACTCATGATAACCTTGCAGATATTTTCACGAAGCCCTTGGATGAAGCAAGATTTCGCGAGTTAAGGCATGAGCTAAATATCATTGATTCGAGCAATGTGACTTGAACCCTTGCACACCCCACCTCACTCAACTTGTTGTCTAGCTTAGATGTAGGCATGGACATAGGGGGAGTGTTGTTCTCTCAATGAACTCTCCCTCCCCCCATTATGCATAAATCGATCAACTCTTTCACATTAGCCATTTTTGATGGTACTTGTGCTTCAAAGACGAGTTTTGGTCATGGGCCCAAGGATAATTCTTCGCGGTGCCATACCAATTGACTCAAACATAGGTGGCTCCGGCCACCGCCCTCTCTTGAGAGAGAGGCCAGAGCTCGCTCTGTTTCGTGTGGTTGTTTTTGTTTGAGTGGTTTCTGGTCCGTTGTTTGTGTGTGTGTTACCTTGTTGGTCTTCTCTTTATCTTGGCCTTGCTTTCTGTCTTTTTGGAGCTTTAGCCGTAGGTCTAGAAGCCGTGTGGTTGCTGAAGCGGTACTACCGCTGGTGGCGAGCGGTACTACCGCTCCTAGCAGTACTACCGCCCTCCAGCGCGGTACTACCGCTGTGAGGCGCGGGCAGGGGGTTATATCGGGGGCAGGGGGAGTTTCTTCTCCCCCATACCCATTCGCTCGCCCCCTCGCTCTGTTCCTCTCTCTTCAGCAACCGGCGCCGCGGGAGGGCTCCGGCGGATCTCCCTCTCCGGGGCGCTCCTCTCCATTTCCTTCAGTGGAGTCGATCCCCACCTTGTCCTCTTGCCATGGATGCCGGTATTGCCCCCGTTCCCTGTTTCTTTTTATCTAGATTTCCAGTCTAGCTTCTTAGGGGCAATAGCAGTTGCATCTCTAGATTTTTGGCCAGATCTAGGCTTGAGTAGGATGGAGAATGCTTCTAGACAGTTTGGATTAGTGTTTGGTTGGAGTATTTTTGAATTTGGTAGGACGGTAGTACCGGATCTAACCACGGCAGTAGGAAACTGCTGTTTCCCCACCTCGAGCGGTACTACCGCTCTCTCTAGAGCGGTACTACCGCTTGGAGCGGTACTACCGCCCTCTACCAGTTTCCACCATATTCCTACCTCTCAGTGATCCTTTTTGCTCGTGTTTTGTGGCTTATGCTCGTTCTTTCTGGTTGTTTGCGTGTTCTTGTGTGTGGTTCCAGGTGATGAGGTTCCTGAGCATCAGGCTCGTCGTGTCAACCCCGGTCGTGCCACGTCCAAGCGCTACCGCACCACCGAGCCTACCGGAGGTTCTTCAAGTGCTCCACCTCCACCTCAACTCCAGAAGAAGCCTGGGGTCAAGCCAAAGCCTGGCAAAACCGTGCCAGAAATGCCACCCAAGGAGTTCTGGGCAAGGTGCCGCCGCAACCCATATGAGGAAGACCAAGATCCCACTTTGGTCAACCGTCCGTTCTGGAACAGGTTCCAGTTTGCCATCTTCTTTGATGTTCTCAAAGCCAAGAAGAACCTCTATGTCAACGTGCACTCCATCGACACCGACCATATGGAGAAAGATCCTGAATACTTTGGTGAAGCTCTTCAGATGTGCACTCAACTGAACATTCTTGGGATCATGCAATTCAACAAGGATTATGATGCTGATATTGTGGCCCAATTCTATGCCACGGTTCACCTTGGGACTGATGAGGACAGGACACTGACTTGGATGACAAATGGCAAGTTGCTTTCAGTCAAGTGGAAAGCTTTCATGGAGTTGATTGGGGTGCAAGATCTAGGTCTTGAGTCTTCTGTCGGCTTTCTCCCCCACCGCCGCACCAACGCCACTCACAAGCAAGCTCTATGGCCCTACTGCACTTTGAGGATCAACCCTGAGACGAAGAAGGAAACCTATGAGCTGCCTGCCTATCTGGATATCCTTCACCGTATCTTCAGAGAGACTCTTTTCCCTCGTATTGGGAATCTGGACCAGGTTCACTCCTATCTCGTGGACATGCTTCTCTTCTGCCAGCGTGAGAAGGAACAGAACACCGGAGAGTCCTTGGATATCTCTCATGTTATGTGGTCTGAGCTGCTATCTACTATCTTCGAGCGCAAGTGCCCGATTTATGGTCCGTTCATCATGCTGCTCATTGAGAAGGCCTGGGATCGTGTCTATCCCCAGGTGTTACTGGAGACTGGAGAGTTGGTCTCTCACGATGTCAAGCGTGTGAGGAAGAAGGATAATTGGGGCACTCAGGCCCCTAGGACTGGAGTTCCTTCGCATGCTTCTGCCATGGAGACCGAGGAGGAGACTGGGGCTGAGGATGATGATGATGACTACGTGCCTTCTGAGGCAGAGCCCTCTTGGGCAAAGAAGCTCAAGCTCAAGATGAAGAAGTTGTTCTGCATGGAGTCTCATGGTCAGTACATGACTCATGTGGCTGAGAAGAAGGCCCGAGGTCGCCACAAGGAGCTCACGCGTCAGTTGGGTGCTACAGTTATCAGTGGGTCTGAGGACCAACTTACCGAGGAGGAGGAGTGGATTCAGCAGCACTGCCCATGGACCGATTCTGATGCCGAGCACTTCCAGACTAATGATGGTGGCGCAGATGATCCCGCTGAGTTCTGATGTGTGTGTCCCTCGTTTGCTCTCACCTGGAGCCATAGCAACACTCCCTCTCCTTTTTGGTGTCTCGATGCCAAAGGGGGAGAGAGTTTAGAGATTTGTGCTTTGTGTCTTCTGTCTTTTGTGTTTGTGTTTTCCTCGCATTTGCTTTGTTTGGTTTGTGTCAGTGAGACCTAAGTTCGAGTCATATGGTGTGAGACATATGATACCTTATCTTTCTAGTATCTTTATCTATGTCACTATCTAGCTTATGAGTTGCATGCTTATCCTGTTTAGTTAGCTTATGAGTTGCATGATTATCCTGTTAAGTTATCTTTGCTACTCTCTTTTACCCCGCTTAGGTGGTTGGTCTCTAAAATGTAGGGGGAGCGTTGATCCTAGTATGTGTGCCATGCAGTCCAACGCACTTATCCCAGATAGCACACATCTAGGGGGAGCTCATCTACATTTTAGGACGTTGGGGTTTTTGCGCTTGTCCTATATCCTTCATTTTGTGCAAATCCTGTGTTGTCATCAATCCACCAAAAAGGGGGAGATTGTAAGGGCATATTTATCCCCAAGATGTTTTGGTGATTGATGACAATGCTTGTGCGGACTAATCGTGTGCGTTAAGTTCTTTCAGAGATTCATCCATTGGCACGAGACGATTATCTCCCCTCGATGTTTTATTCAAGATGGTGTAGCTCCTTCATTTCGTTGTTGGTGGACTAGTTTCATAGGAGTCACCGTACTATCAAGAGGGGATATGCTTTGGTAAGGCTAGGGTGGAATCAACACGTACACATCCATATCACACCCGTCGTTTTCCTTCCGCTTCATTGGAGCTGCCCTTTTTCCCCTGAGTATGCCTTGTCCTGCTCCCAAGTGGTAGTACCGCTCTCCGAGCGGTAGTACCGCTTGTGGTCTTCGGCCGTAGTACCGCAGTGCTTCTGGGCTACTGCCGCCTCGATTCGAGAACGAAGTTTTTCGTGTCGGGTTTTGCGGTACTAAGGGCGGTAGTAGTGGAGGTAGTACCGCTCCAAGCGGTAGTACCGCGCCTACCCCCATGGTAGTACCGCCCTGGGGTCAGGACCCTGTCAGCGCGGCAGTACCGTTGTGTATGAGCGGTAGTACCGCCCTAAGCGGTAGTACCGCTCTGCCCAAGCGGTAGAACCGCTCTGTGCGGGGCTGCTCAGTGGAATAATGGTTGGATTGGTTCCCCCACTATATAAAGGGGTCTTCTTCCCCAAAGTTGACCGACCTCTTTCCCCCAAAGCTCCATTGTTGCTCCAAGCTCCATTTTCGCCCGATCTCTCTCCCTAGCCAATCAAACTTGTTGATTTGCTCGGGATTGGTTGAGAAGGCCCAGATCTACAGTTCCACCAAGAGAAATTTGATTCCCCCCACTTATCCCTAGCGGATCTTGTTACTCTTGGGTGTTGAGAACCCTAGACGGTTGAGGTCACCTCGAAGCCATACTCCATTGTGGTGAAGCTTCGTGGTGTTGTTGGGAGCCTCCAAGTGTTGTGGAGATAGCCCCAATCTTGTTTGTAAAGGTTCGGTCGCCGCCTTCAAGGGCACCAATAGTGGAATCACGGCATCTCGCATTGTGTGAGGGCGTGAGGAGATTACGGTGGCCCTAGTGGCTTCTTGGGGAGCATTGTGCCTCCACACCGCTCTAACGGAGACGTACTTCCCCTTAAAAGGAAGGAACTTCGGTAACACATCCTCGTCTCCACCGGCTCCACTCTTGGTTATCTTGTGCCTTTACTTTTGCAAGCTTACTTGTATTGTATCTATTGCTTGCTAGTGTGCTTGTTGTCTTTGCATTATATAGGTTGTCCACGTAGTTGCACATCTAGACAACCTATTTCGTTGCAAGGTTTAAATTGTTAAAGAAAAGTCTAAAAATTGTTAGTTGCCTATTCACCCCCCCTTTAGTCAACCATATCGATCCTTTCACCAGGTGCCTCAACCAATCCACCCAGATGTATATTAAAGTAGCCACCTTAATATTATCCATGATTAATTAACTCTCAAACTTCCATGTGTGAATCACGATCCAATCCCCATCTACGAGCATGGCAAAGCAATAATAAGCATAATGTATATTCCCGGGGTGATAAAAAGGTATTAGGTTTCTACCTCAACACTACAACCAACCCACATGTTCCCAATCCTACTCATGCAAATATTTGAGGGGCAGTACTAATGCATAGTAAAAACTTGGTCTAAAAGAGTATGATCAAAGTGTAAATTGCCTTGCTGACGATCTGCAAACTCTAGAGATTTGTAGTAACAAGCTTCGCACTCCGGGTAATCTAGCATAGACAAACAGTAGCATACGTAAGCAATCACTAAAATGAAATAATGGAAAAACCGAGAAAATATCCAAATCAAACACGAAACAAGGAAACAGCTTAAACTAACAAAAGTCAAATCCTAACAACAATATTATCATGTGAATTAGATCTTAATAGAAGGTACATGTGATTAGCTACGATTTGCAAAAATATTCAACTCAAACGGAGAAATGAAACTCAAAATAAGAACGAAACAAGATCGTTTACTAATCTATACTAAACTCAAATTTTATAGTACCAAAATCATGTTCAAGTTGGTTAACTGGAAAGAACAGAACGATACGAAGATTTAGGCGCTGGTTTCATCTAATTTGAATAAACGAGTAAAAAGTTATGCTAGTTTAAAGACCAGGGGCTAAATCGCTATAAAACTATTCATAGATAGGTCCCTGGCCGAAAAATAAACTAAAAAGAAAAACCTACGACGAACGTTCGCTAAACAAAACTAATGAATATTGTTCGTTAAAATGAAGGAACAGATGTTCGTTAAATAAGAAAACCCTAAAAAACCGATCTAACTAACCGAACCGAAATAAACAGAGAAAAAACCGAGGTTCAGCCGGTCTTTACCGGTTCATCAAGACGATGGTTAATGGCGGCGGCTTCGACTCCGGTCGACGGCGGCGCGGGCGGCGTGGGCGACGACATGGGCTGCGGGGCAGCGTCGCAAGGCAGCAACGCGGGGCTGCAGCGACGAAAGGCATTGACAGCGGCGCTGGTGGCGAGACGAGGGAGAGGCGCCGGGGCGGCTCGGCCTTATAAAGGCCTCGGGAGGCGTGCCTTGGGCGAGGGAGCGGCACGGGAGTCTGAGCTGGACTCGCCATCGGCTTGCAGCGGCGGGACTCTTCCCACTCGGAGTCGGCGGCGGCGCGGCGGCGCGGTTGGGCTGCCGGGCCGGCTGGGCTTCGGCCTAGTCGGTCCGAAACTTATTTTTAAAACAATTTCGCTACGAAGGAAAAATCCTAAATAAATATAAAGAAAAAACTAAAAATTTCAGAAACAATTTTCACCGTCCAAACCTAATATTAAGGACAAGATGAACATTTTTCTGGACTAAGATGCAATTTTAAAAAATGCAAAATTTTTCTAAATCAAATAAAATAGCAAATAAAATACCAATAAAAGCATAATTTGATTTTAAAATTCTTTCTCCAATATTTCTTTTAGGATGAAGAAGTCATATTATCTTCTCTCATATATTTTTAATATTGGAAATAATTGGAGAGAAAAATAATAAAATCAAATTGTTCCTCTTTTCAAATTTGAAATAAATTCAAATATGAATTTTGTGAAATCTCCAACTCTCTCCTTGGGTCCTTGAGTTGCTTAATATTTCTAGGATCACAACAAAATGCAAGAATAAATATGATATGCATATGATGATCTATGTATAATATCCAAATTGAAAATTGGGATGTTACAAACCTACCCCCCTTAAGATGAATCTCGCCCTCGAGATTCTGGTTGGTCAGCAAAAAGGTTTGGGTGGTCTCTACGGAGATCTTCTTCTCGCTCCCAGGTGGCTTCCTCCTCGGTATGGTGGCTCCACTAAACTTTGCAAAACTTGATAACCTTGTTGCGTGATGTCTACTACACAACCTTCTTCTTGTAGACATTGTTTGGCCTCCAAGTGCAGAGGTTTGTAGGACAGTAGCAAATTTCCCTCAAGTGGATGACCTAAGGTTTATCAATCCGTGGGAGGCGTAGGATGAAGATGGTCTCTCTCAAACAACCCTGCAACCAAATAACAAAGAGTCTCTTGTGTCCCCAACACATCCAATACAATGGTAAATTGTATAGGTGCACTAGTTCGGCGAAGAGATGGTGATACAAGTGCAATATGGATGGTAGATGTAGGTTTTTGTAATCTGAAATTATAAAAATAGCAAGGTAACTAATGATAAAAGCAAGCGTAAACGGTATTTCAATGCTAGGAAACAAGGCCTAGGGTTCATACTTTCACTAGTGCAAGTTCTCTCAACAATAATAACATAATTGGATCATATAACTATCCCTCAACATGCAACAAAGAGTCACTCCAAAGTCACTAATAGCAGAGAACAAACGAAGAGATTATGGTAGGGTACGAAACCACCTCGAAGTTATCCTTTCTGATCAATCTATTCAAGAGTCCGTAGTAAAATAACACGAAGCTATTATTTACGTTCGATCTATCATAGAGTTCGTACTAGAATAACACCTTAAGACACAAATCAACCAAAACCCTAATGTCACCTAGATACTCCATTGTCACCTCAAGTATCCGTGGACATGATTATACGATATGCATCACACAATCTCAGATTCATCTATTCAACCAACACAAAGAACTTCAAAGAGTGCCCCAAAGTTCCTACCGGAGAGTCAAGACGAAAACGTGTGCCAACCCCTATGCATAAGTTCATTGAACCCGCAAGTTGATCACCAAAACATGCATCAAGTAGATCACGTAAATATCCCATTGTCACCACACATAAGCACGACAAGACATACATCAAGTGTTCTCAAATCCTTAAAGACTCAATCCGACAAGACAACTTCAAGGGGAAAACTCAATTCATCACAAGAGAGTAGAGGGGGAGAAACATCATAAGATCCAACTATAATAGCAAAGCTCATGATACATCAAGATTGTGCCAAATCAAGAACACGAGAGAGAGAGAGAGATCAAACGTATAGCTACTGGTACATACCCTCAGCCCCGAGGGTGAACTACTCCATCCTCGTCATGGAGAGTGCCGGGATGATGAAGATGGCCACCGATGAGGGATCCCCCCTCCGGCAGGGTGCCGGAACAGGGTCTCGATTGGTTTTTGGTGGCTACTGAGGCTTGCGGCAGCGGAACTCCCGATCTATTGTGCTCCCCGATGTTTATAGGGTATATGGACATATATAGGCGAAAGAAGTCGGTCAGGGAAGCCATGAGGGGCCCATGAGGGTGGGGGCGCGCCCAGGGGGGTAGGGTGCGCCTCCCTACCTCGTGGCCACCTCGAAGCTTCCCTGACCTCTACTCCAAGTCTCCTGGATTGCTTCCGTTCCAAAAATAACTTTCCCGAAGGTTTCATTCTGTTTGTACTCCGTTTGATATTCCTTTTTCTTCGTAACACTGAAATAGGCAAGAAAACAACAATTTGGGCTGGGCCTCCGGTTAGTAGGTTAGTCCCAAAAATGATATAAAAGTGTAGAGTAAAGCCCATAAACATCCAAAACGGGTAATATAATAGCATGGAACAATAAAAAATTATAGATGCGTTGGAGACGTATCAAGCATCCCCAAGCTTAATTCCTGCTCGTCCTCGAGTAGGTAAATGATAAAAACAGAATTTTTGATGTGGAATGCTACCTAGCATAATTCTCAATGTAAGTTTCTTTATTGTGGCATGAATGTTCAGATCCAAATGATTCAAGATAAAAGTTCATAAAACATAAAAATAATAATACTTCAAGCATACTAACGAGTAATCATGTCTTATCAAAATAGCATAGCCAAAGAAAGCTCATCCCTACAAAATCATATAGTTAGGCCATGCTTCATTTTCATCACACAAAATACTCCCATCATGCACAACCCTGGTTTCAGCCAAGCAATTGGTTCATACTTTTTAACGCGCTTCAGCCTTTTCAACTCTTACGCAATACATGATCTCAAGCCATGGACATAACACTATATTGGAATAGGGTGGTGGTTGTGAAGACAAAAAGGGAGAAGATAGTCTCACATCAACTAGGCGTATCAACGGGCTATGGAGATGCCCATTAATAGATATCAATGTGAGTGAATAGGGATTTCCATGCAACGGATGCACTAGAGCTATAAATATATGAAAGCTCAACAAAAGAAACTAAGTGAGTGTGCATCCAACTTGTTTGCTCACGAAGACCTAGTGCATTTTGAGGAAGCCCATCATTGGAATATACAAGCCAAGTTCTATAATGAAAAATTCCCACTAGTATATGAAAGTGGCAACATAGGAGACTCTCTATCATCACTACAAAAAAATACACTTCCGTGATGATACGTGTTTGTCATAGTAGGTCGCGTTTTTTTGTCATGCATGTACATCCATGACAAATTTATGACAGAATCAAGATAGTCATACCTGTGCTGTCGTAGAAGTGTTCCATGACATTACCAAAATTATCATCACGGAAGTGTCCACTTCCATGATGATAAATCGTGCGTCACAGAAGTGCTTTCGTCAAGGGTGACCGATACCTGGCATCCACCGTAACGGAATGTCGTTAAGCTATCGGGTTGGGTTTTGGATCCGATAACCCGTGAACAGCCCCGACCAATGGGGATTTTCCACGTGTAAAATCATCATTGGTTGGAGGAAACACATGTCGGCTCACCGTTGGGACAGATGTCATCCGCTCATTGGACCGAAGGCGCCTATGATACGGCGACACGTGGCACGGCCCAACAGAGGCCCATTCCTATGAAAAGGCCAGCCCGTTTGACTTGGTCAAAAGGTGGCGGGCCGGCCCACGAAAAGCCTATTAACGACCTATTCGCATATAGCCCATTTACAACCCGCTAACCCAGGGCCCTTTACGCCCTATCCGAATTAGGCCCAGTAGCGTCATCTGGGCCGTCCAATATGATTCCAGCCCGTTTTAACTTCTGGCCCATGTGTGGCCCATGACTTCTTTCGGCCCATATGAGGCCCTTTGTAACTCTTGGCCCATTAGTGGGCCGTGGTGAAACTGGACTGTAATGAACAGTGTATCACTTTATACCCATTAACGACCCATTATTCTATTGGGCCGTTTCCAGCCCAAGTTATCTTTCGGCCTTCTCAGGGCCCATTGATTCTTGGGCTCATTTACAGCATTCGGTTACATACGGTCCGTTACTGTCATTTTCTGCTTGTGGGCCAAATTCAGCCCGTTGTTACAGTCGGCCCGTTTGCGGACCGTTAATATGTTGGGCCGTTTTCATGTAAAAAAACCCGTTGGGCTGTTTTCATAGAGTTATCAAATACGGTCTATTAACGGCCCGTTATGGTCCACGAATAGTATGACCCATGATTGGCGAAATGATGATACGCCCCGTAGAAGGCCCATGGATATACGGCCCATATGAGGCCCATGGATCTACGGCCCGTAGAAGGCCCATGGATCGTACGACCCGTAGAAGGCCCATGGACCCTACGGCCCGTAGAAGGCCCATGGACCCTAAGGCCCGTATAGAAGGCCAATGGATCCTACGGCCCGTATAGAAGGCCAATGGATCCTATGGCCGGAAGAAGGCCCATGGATCATACGGCCTGCAGGAGGCCCATGGTTACAACAGTTCGTGTGTTGCCATGATTATTTTGGCCTAGTTACCAAAAATAGGCTATTGTGGCCACTAGAAAAACACAGAAAAAGAACTGCAGTGACTACAAGCAAACAAGCAAACAAGACAATAAGGATATAAATAAGCAAGCAATTAACGCTAGCCTATTACCGCTATTACACATATTACATCCACCGGGCATCAAAGTTCGCTACACCAGTGCAAATATAGGGAACAAAGCAGCATATTACATGCACTGGCCGTCAAAATTGGCCACCAGTGCAAATAAACGCGACAGCAAAACAAGAGCATAACTGAAACAACTTCAGAAGAGCTCAAGAAATGTTATTCTGGGTATCCACCATGCTGGCAATAAGCTTAGCAAGCTGATTAGCATTGTCCTGTTTGGCGCTAAAATCCTCCAACGCTTGCTGTTGCACCAGAAAGTATGCATCTGAATGCTCCAGGGACTTCCGCAGCCCTTCCGCTTCTTGTCACAGCACAGCTGATTGATGTCTTTCAGCTTGTAGTTGAGACTCAAGAAACCGAACTGATTCAGACAATGAGTTTGAATAGCTTGTGCAAGCGGTAGTGGCCAGTAACTCGAACACTAAACCAAGACAGGACTTTGGGGTCGTCTCGCTGTCTTCAAGATAGTCTTCCTTAGTTGTTTTATCAGCTTTGTTGGAGACCAACAAGGATCTGTCACTATCCTGAACCTTATCTGCATTACTTCCTTTACCATTGCTTAATAAGGCACTCTTCCCCAATATTCTGTCAGCATTCTAAAAGAAGAAACAAGCAGACACATAACAAGTTTAGCATGTACTAGTATATGAAACTCATTTTGGTGAACCGGTTCATTAGTAAGGTGGACAGGATTAAACTACCAAGTCTTCTATTGCCAAGTACTAGTACATAATAAAAGCATCAAACAAACATATATCTATGTCCTATGGTCACTGCATTGTCTTGCCAAATCAAAATAGAGACACGGTTCAAATCATATGAGTTCAAGACAAAGCAGCAGTGCAAGAATACACAACGTGGGAAACTACACGACACAACAAGATTTCAAATGGGTACCACGGGTCTACATGTACAACAACACTATTGGCTCTGTTGTGATGCTAGTAATGTGCATGATATGAAAGTCAACTGTATACACAATTGAAATTGAAATCAACAGAGCTATTGATAAGAGAAAACCTGTTAAAGAAACATGCGTGAACATACCTGCTGTGCCATTGGAGTTTCGATTGGATCGTTCAATTTAAAAATAAGTTTGTATGAGTAAATACAATGATACAAGAGCAAAGCAATCATAGTTAAAAAAGGCGCGCTTAAGCGTGCCTAGGCTCTAGGCGTTGGCAAAATGCATTGCGCATAACTACGCATAATCTGTGCATAACTGCGCATAAGCATGTGCTTTGGTTAGTAAAGTGCAAGGCGGTGGCAAAACGCACAATTAACGCCTAGCGCTTTTTTGAACTATGATAGCAATGGAATCTTAAATTAGAACAGTTGTTCTTCAGGTTTAGGCATTTGTTCTACATGAACAGAGTACAGTAAGACGCAAGAATATAATACTTAAAAATAGAAAATGAGCTCATAGACCTTACCATATTCTTGGTTCGGGACCAGTACAGAACAAGGCATTCCCAGTCATCTTCCAGTAAATGTGTCTCAGGAGAACGTAAGGGAATTTGATGAATTTCTTTGCCGGTGAAGTACGTTTTCTTCAGGTAATTCCGATACTGCCACCAAGAATTCTTGAAGATAGCAGAGGTATTAGCACAGGTTACCTCATCCTGAGTTTCCAAACCGGTCCTTCTCTATAGAGAAAAATGGGAAAATTTGCTGTATTATAACCATCATGGAGGTAGGATGTATGGGACGAAGCAAAGTAATTGCCATGAATAACATTACTTACACATAACTCCTGGACAAACACCTGCAACTGGCATTTTCCTTCATCTTCAGTATAATATTCCCAAGATGGGAAGATACACACATACGATTTAACAACATCAAATGCGATAGATGCTAAACTATGACTAGCTGGTTGTGCTTCCTCCACGGGAATAGGCGTACTAACTGGTGGAGTTGGGGTTTGCCATGATAGTACTAGCCCTTTCGGCACTGGAGCTGCCTTACTAACTGCTCTTGTTTGGGAGCTCTGTGGTGGAGATGGTGCTGTGTCAACAGGAACTGGGTTACTATCGGCTGGGGTTGGGGTTAGATTGGGTGAAGCTGGTTCTATGTCCATCACAATAGGGGTACAATCTGCGAGAGTTTGGGTTATGTGTGGTAGGGCTAGTTCTTGTGCATGTACAACCGGGGTGCTATCTCCACCAAGAGGTAGCACTATTTTATTTGAAGACCGTGTTTTTAGTCTGCTAGATACTGGCATGACCCGCTCCAATTCAAATGGCTGATAAACAGGAAACATAGTTGAATGTACAGACATTGTATGAGAGACAGATGCAATAGATAGTGTGGAAAAAAGAGGGCATGAAATAGTTGACATGTATATTGTTTAACTAAAATGGATAGCATGACATAATTTCACATATATGATGTCTATCTAAACTGGATAGCATAGCATAACATAATTCAAAGATATGATGAATAACTAAACAGGTTCACATGACATAATTCACCTACATGTTATCTAAGTAATCAGGATTGCATCATTTAATTCACATATGTGATTTATATGCTAAACATAGGGCATTCGATATGATGTCTGAACTAAGAACATGGTGTTGAATATTGTGTATATGATGTCTAAACTATGCAATGCAAGACACCATATGCATGATATGAGCAGTATAATCGTGCCAAGTTAGAGCATACACCTCAGTAGGGGAATAGGACTGGTCATCTGTCTCTAAATCCATCTCCGAGGAGCTATCGGGGGCCAACAAGAGATCTGCTTCGACAGGTAGCACTGTCTGCTCTGAAGGCCTTGTTTTCACTCCAGATTTTCCATCTCCCACCCAAATGGCTGATTCATAGGAAGAGTAGTTTAATGTACAAACATTGTTGACAAATGGAAATGTAATGAAGAAAAGGATGGGCAAGATATCATTCAAATATATGATGCCTGGTTAAACAGGATGGCATTGCACATTTCACATATATTATGGCTGGCTAAAAGACATGAGACTGCATAATTCCCATATATGATATAGAAACTAAACAGGTGGCATTATAGAACATGTCTAAACTATGCAGATGACATATATGATGTCAAAAGTAGGCACTTCAAGGCAACATATGCATGATATGACTAACATCATCATGCCAAGGTAGAGCAAACACCTTGGGGGTAAATAGGAGTGGTCAGCGGTGTGTGAATCCACCTCAGAACAGATATCTTCCTCTGGATTACAATCTGGAGAGGGGTGGGGAGGGTTTGCCATTGAACCCACCATGGAGCGATGTCTGCATGACATTGTATTGCCACGCAAAACTCTTCTCTTTTTCTCTACATGTTCAGCTTGACTGTGTACAATATCTGACATGCATACGAAAAAAATATGGTGATATTATGTAAGGAGAGCATGCAGAAATTTAGAGTGATGGTAACAACCAGTGGATGGATACAAAAATAATGATAGCAGGCTGATGATTGCTTTAAATTAATAAAAAGATAGATGATGATTGCTTTACTATTTGTTTCCCACCCAAGATGAACAACATAGGCATACCCTAGGTGAACCAGATATTAGACAGACATACTATTCATTGCTGCCTCGATATGTGCCTCACAACTAATTTAGAACTCAAGTTTGCACATTAATTTGGACCTAACTTGGGAGTCCAAGAGCTGAACAGGATAATAAAGTAGCAGGTAAGTTTAAGCAATGCATAACATAAGCAGAAACAAAAGAGTGCGACCTCTCTTGTGGACCCATGTACTCCTCAGGTTCATCTGTTGAGTCGATGATGGTGATGCCTTTGTGGTGGGTGCCGGCGGCAGGGAAGGAGATCTGAGGCGGCGAAAGACGGTCAGGAGTCGTGATGTCTGGTTTGGTGGATGCTTCTGTCGATGGAGCAACTCAGGTGAGGTGGACGACGTCACAGCAGGAGCAGGACAAACCACACAAAGTTCCCTTCGACACGTACCTGTAACTGAAGTAATTCTGTAAGGGCTCATTTGGCTTGCATGATTCTTAAAACGCAAGGATAGGAAAAACACCGAAATAGGATAGGAAAATACACATGGTAAATAGAACACTTGTAAACATAGGATTTCTGTCAACTTGGGTGTTTGGTTTACAGGAATTGGAAGAGCAGATGAATGCAAAGAAACATGGCCAAAATAAAGTGAAACCATATGAAAGCGTGTACAGTTAGAATGTTATTCTGGCACTAATGCACTTGGTCTTGTTTTCATGCATAGGATTTTGAAAAGTAGGTCCAGGTGGATGTTTTGCTTCATTCCTTTCAACAAAATGCATGAATAATTGAATAGTGGAGTGCCATTGGAAAATTCCCTATTGCTATGTTTTTCCGTTGAACCAAAATAGCTCTAATGGATCGACGTGAATGTATAGTAATAAGTGATGCAACAAGTGTACAACCTCTTTGCCGTAGCTGTGTCGACCTCAGCATCATTGGGTTGGTCGCTGAAGCAGTTGAGGCAGAGGTGGCTGTCGAAGGTGTGGAGGAAGATCTGAGGAATCTGTAGATGGCGTCCAGGGCACTGCTCTGTTGTGATGGATCATTCTGTCGTTGGAGCAGCTCCAGTGAGCTGTAAGACGTCAAGGCTGAAGCAGCACAAGACAGACATCATCAATCTCAAGTAGGATTCTAATAGCATCTCCAATAGATGATGTAAAATGGATGTAAAATTAACATCACCAAAAACCACCTGACTACAACAGATGAGGTAAAAACTGTTGACTCTGAACTTAACTGCCGAAACTGAAATTAACTGTGGAATCTGAATGCTACTGTCGAAACTGAACGCAATGATAGCAGAGAGGCACTTGACATGTAGTTTAGGAAGGGCATGCAGTTCATCTTCAACCTGCACCCCCCTAAGCCGCCAGCCACCACCGACCGAACCGCCGGCCCCAGCGCCGCCTCGCCGTCCCGAAACAACTCGCCACCGCCGCCCCGGCCATCCCTCTAGGCCCCCCGCCCCCACCCTGAACCCTAAGATAGATAATGAGGTACCTCTCCGGTGAGCCGCCGTCCCCGCTGCGGGTGGTTCTTCCTTAACTCCGGCGAGCCCCCCAACCCCTAAAAATCGACTGACCCAAAAGTCGATTCAGTCGACTGAAGTATGGCTTAATCAGAGCAGAGCAGCAACACGAGCGAGGGGGAGAGCAGCAGCAGCAGCTGGGCGAGTGAGCGATCGAGCCAGAGCCGGAGCAGTAGCAGCAGCGCGAGGAGCAAGCGAGAGCTGGAGCAGTAGCAGCAGATCCGGCTGGTATGGCCGCCGCCGCCGAAGGGGCCTCGCACTAGGGGAGAGCCGCCGTGGAGATGTCGCCCGTGGCGCCAGCTTTAAGGTAGCCGCTCCATGGGGGTGCGGGATGGTGCATCGTCGGTGCCGAGAGGTCGAGTTAAGGAGAAGGTGCGATGCGATGAGTGTACAACCTCTTTGGTGGCGCCGAGTAGACCTCGGCTTCGTCCGAGGAGTCGGTGAGGATGCTGCAGTTCTGGTGGAGCAGGTTAAGGCAGTGTTGTGGGGATGGAGCAGCCGCGATAGACGAGGCAATCGTCGAAGCAACTCCTTGGAGGTGGAGGACGGGGCGGCTGAACTGGCAGGACGACGAGATGAACGACGGATCCTCATCTGAGGAGGTGGACGAGGGACGTCGAGCTATTGCGGTGGACGACGTCATCGGGGAAGAGGCTCCGGCTGGGCAGCGGTGACGTGGCGGACGGAGGAATGTGGGGTTTCGCGGCTGGAGCGGAGAGGTTATGGTGGCCTGGGATTTTGAATGGCGAAAAGGGGGCAATGGGAGGGGGTGAAGCATGACTTAGGGACGTGCTTGTCCAAAATGTAGGGTGTGTTACAAAAGTACCCCCCACCGATTTGAACTAGCGGCCCTTTCGGCTCAGGGTTAGAAGGGGGATTTCGCGTGTCGGGATTTGGTAGTTGGAGGGAGTTTTCGCGCGCGTTGTAATTTCGGGATAGCAAGGCGCGGGTATTGAAGGCGCCAGTTTTGAGAGCATGATATCTGATTTTTCAGGATATAACAAGACGCGGGTTGAATTTTAGGGACAAGCCTAACGTGTAGTAATATTGTACTTGTACGTACCAAATCAATTAGCACTTCCCTCAACCAAAAAGAAAACAAAAAAATAAAACTATTCACACCACACAAAGAGAGAGTCTTGCCCCGTTTCACTATACAAATGTTATTCAGAGCTACTCCCTTCTTCCAACTATATAGGGCCTAATGCGTTTTTCGATGCTAACTTTGACCAAATATTAGAGCAATAATATATGACATGCAACTTACACAAAGCACACCGTTAAATTCGTCTGTGAAAGGTTCTTTCAATGATATAATTTTCACATTGTGCATGCCATGTACTATTAATCTTGCCAATAGTCAAAGGCGGTCTTAAAAATCTCATTACGCCCTATATAGATGGAAGGAGGGAGTATGAATCCATGTTATGTCCGATTAAATTTTTTCGCTTGTTGTATAATGCATGTAACCTACTCATACCAACATTTTAGTGCATTCCAAATGTCTATACTACCGCTGCAATTCGAACTAAATTTGAATTTGTTTCTCTATTTCAATAAGAATCTACAATCATGATTGTTGCCAACTTCAACCATCATAGTTTCCTTGCTATCCGCCAGATATAAATCGGACGGCCTATAATGCAGGATGGCAGGCACACCATCATCAACAACTCCGTTTTTTTATAAGAGTAGAGATAAAATATATTAAATGTAGTATAACATGTTCATAACCACACCATGTGTATCACCGTTATATATATTCACACATGCGTCGGTTTAAAACACTATGATAAATTCTTCAAATATCCGAATTCGCTTTTTATAATGAAGTATATATGATCTCTATTCGTCTTTTACACCCACACAACCCTCTTATCTTTGTAGCTAGCGCTAACTTTCTCTTGTGCATGCACACGCCCGCATCCCTCTCACCCTCCCTCAGCATTCTCTAGCTCCATCATGCGAATTTGACTTTTCACTTTAGGTCGTTCACCCACGGTGTGTGTAGGCCCCCAACTCCTTCTTTATGGCACACATCGATCGATATGCCTCTCTAGCCAGGTGTGCCTAGCACAAACACAAGCTTCCCCTCTTCTCTTGTCACCGTCCATGCCTCACTCCCACCACTCTTTTCATCGTTCTCGTACTCGCACACTCCTCCCCCCTCGATATAGTATGCCTCTCGTACCACCTCCTACATGCATCCCTCTCTCTCTATCCTTCTCCTCGTGCCTCATTTGCTTCTAACACACACATGCATGTATACCGATCAATCTCCCAACATATACCTAGATCGACTTTAACTACCCCCCCATCGATCGACGTACCTCACAAGTTATGTCTCTCCTTTCTCTTACAAAGGGTGATTGATCTTCCTATGTAGTTACGTCTACTTATCACAGCCACATCGTCCCCCTCATCATTCGTGCATGCCTCCTGACCCGTCTCTCACACGCACGTGCACAGACAACAAGCAGCCATCTCCTCTCTTATTGATATTGCGGGCGTGCCCCCCGTTTGTCTAGCAAGCCTATCCCACCATTTGTTAGAAGCAACTCCACTCCCACCCCCTCCAACACTCTAGCTCTATCTCTCTCCCAACCTTATTCCTCTCCTACACATATGCATGGATGCCGATCGATCTCCCTTAATACATGAGGCAGATCGATCTCCTTAATACATGAGGTAGGACTCTCTCCTCCTCCACACATATACCAGCCATTGTACCTCTATAGTTAATTGGGCCTCCCTCTTCCCCCACCACACACCAATAGTCGAGCGCTGCAGGTAGGTATCCATGCCATAGAGACAACCTGCACATGTCCCCTCTCACGTTCCAGTAGGCCAGCCACTCTATATCTTTGACGTGGGCACACACAAATTCGATGGCACTCTTTACCAATCGCACGCACACACACATCATCCCTCTCTTCGATTCTATGGACACCTCAAGCCGATGATACCTCCACTCTCTTCTCGTGGATCGCCCCCTCTCTATATATGTTATATCCAGGACTCTATTTCACACACATTGCATATGTTACATTTTTTGATTGACCCCCCCCCCCCAAAAAAACTCTCAAGAACCCACACACTATATCTCTCTAGGTTTGTATCTCTCTCACACAACCCCACGTAGGTGGTGTACATATACAAGAAGAGAATAGGTGCATCGTGCACGTACTCACGCTTCGTGCCTAGCCACACCTGCGCGGGTACACGGTGGAGCTCATTTCTTTACGAAATGGCAGCCCACGTGCTAATTTGAACGCCTGTAGTGGTTGTTTACCTAGGGAGGTCGTGTACCACGCGTGGACGAAACAAAGTTTGACTTGACGCGTTGCCGCGTTATTTTGAAATAAAGTTATAGCGCTCAATGGCACGTACACAGAATATAAAACGATTTTTATGGAGAAAAAAGGTAGTCCGCTCACTATATACAATGGAGCCTGCCTGCCTGGTTTGTCGCTCTTTAGAGTATCTCACACAAGGCTGCGGTAGCCTCTCTCTCTCTCACCGTTGGTCACTGATCCGGCCGCATCCCGTCCGCCGGGGGAAAGGGAGTGCGGTGGCCTCTCTCTCTCTCACCGTTGGTCACTGATCCGGCCACATCCTGTCCGCCGGGGGAAAGGGAGGAAGTGCATCGTTTCTCCGTTCGACGGAGCTGAGGCAGCACGTCCCGATCTGCGGTACATGTCGTTCTCTCTGACCAAGCTCCGGCGCGGTAGGGCCTACGCCACCTGCTCGCAGATTCCGCCCACCGCCGCTCACCTAGTTACATCCCGACGACCTCCAGGTATCCCCTCCGGCCTTGCTCCACTGCCCGTCTTGCCACGTCGCTGCATGTGGATCTTCCATAGTTCTTTGCCCAAAACGTAGCTCGTCCAACGTACTTTCCATATTGCATTCTCATCCTCACACCGTTTTAGACAAACACAACCGTGTTGTTATCTTCCCTTAGGACAAGGAATATGCTTCTTTTTTGTCGTCACATGTGTCATCAACTGTTATTGGCCAGTAATTGTTTCCTTTCTACCTCTTTTTTGCAAACAGGGCTATCCATTTCACCTCGTTGCTATTGCGACCTTTTGGTGAACTGCACAAATCACTTTTTTCTTAAGAGTGTTTTGTGCAGTTGTACTAAAATGTCACACGGACAACGTCTCTACATTTCAGTGCGACTGCACAAACGGAGATTGGTTTTGCTCTATCCTCCTCATCCAACTCCGAGCCTAATCTTCTCCAACTAGTTAGTCTTAAGAGAGACTGCAAAGGTGACCGGCTTCTATTTGTGTGTTTATTGTTTCATCAGCAGTCCTCTATTATCGTAATCACACTTAATATCTTTGGAACAGGGACGCTCAGCTCTATTTTAGTGGAACTGCACAAAATGATCGGAATGTTGCATGCTCCAGACAGCTACTTTTTTCCCAACATGCCTTGTTGATTTAGACAGAGCTGGGGGGCGTTGCTGCGAATGAAAGCATGGATCAATTTTAATTTAACACCTTCTCACACTCTGTCTTCAGTTTTGATGTAATTATTAGCTCTGATCTGCTAATAATTGACATGCATTAGCAAGGAAGTTAGTTTTTTATTGTTTCCAAAAGAGCATCGATGGCAAGACACGCGAAACAAAAGCTGAAAGCTCAAACCATTGTACAATTTCATGTCGCTGGAAAATTATTTGTATAGTACGTCAATTATGTAAACAAATGATGGAAGCTTGATAGCATTGCCAGAAGCCTCTTCATCATCTGGGTCCATGTGCCATGCACAAATTTGTACTCCTTCGTTCCTAAATATTTATCTTTTTACGAATTTCAAAGGGGCATATTTTAGAGTGTAGATTCACTCATTTTGCTTTGTATGTGTACTCCCTCCGTTCCTAAATATTCTATTCGTCTTTCTAGAGATTTCAACAAGTGACTACATACGGAGCAAAATGAGTGAATTTACACTCTAAAATATGTCTATATACATCTGTATGTGCCCGTCCATTTGAAATCTCTAAAAAGACAAATATTTGAGTAGTCACTCGTTGAAATCTCTAGAAAGACAAATACTCTGGAGTATATTTAAGAACCGAGGGGGTAGTGCACAACCGCATGGGAGACTCAGCCCGGTCGTTGCGCCGCATTAATAGTGAGTAATGAGCAGTCAAATCATAAGCCCCACCTTTCCCACTGTAAGTTCCTTTGAAGAAGCAACCATCAATACGCTCTTCTTTGAATCCGCTCATACTACTCCATCCATCACTGTTTATACAGCGCACTTCAGAAAAAAGAAAGAAAAAAAATCTGTGGGACCAAGGCGACTAGCGATCGGCCTGAAAAATAGCATTGGTAGTTAGGCTAGTCATAGTGGGGAGTAACTTAGACTAGTAACATACATATGTTACTAGTCCATGTTACCATCTTCATAGTGGGAAGTGTCATAGGTGTAGTAACATGCATATCTTCATTTATTGCTTTGTAGACTCATTTTGTATTGGAAACGGCTATGTGATGGTAACATATTATGTTACTCTATTTGTCTCTCTCCTCTTTAATTACATGACACATCATCTTTTTTTACTTATGTGGCATCTATGTTACTACTTATGTTACTCCCACTATGACTAGCCTAATAACACGACGTCTATTACTAGAGGGAATAATGCATACACACATGCATGCAGTGCTTCCACCCCGGGTACACACATGCATGCACTTACTCCACTCCATAGTAGTACAGAGTACATGGAGAGAAAATTGTTGACTTGATTGCGGTTACCACACCCTAATTAATTGAGCATTAAACCAAACGCGTCTAAAGTCTCTCTGCTGGTGGAAATGCATTGAGAGAAATGCATCATAATGAAGCGCGCCCTGTAAACTGTGACGGATGGAGGAGTAGTATGAAGGTGCAAAACCAAGTACGCGTATAGCCAGTCGGTCAATGCACCTCCTCTTGGCATATCACTGACATGTGGGACAGGAGTGTGAGCAAACCAATCTCAATTGACGGCAAAGTGCCAACCCACCGTTCCTTGAGAGAGACGAGGAGCGAGAACACACAGACGGGCTCGCACGGAGGCCAAGATATATTCGAGCATGGTTGGTTGATCGATATCATTCATTACATGTTGGGATACCGTTTTCCGCGCTTCTCCGGAATAAACGTGTACTTTATCAAAGATAAAAAAATAAGAGTACAGACGCTCCACCATGCGGTTCTAGTAGTACTACTACTCGTACTACTGCGCTTGGCTCTTCGCCTCTTCGTGAAGTCAAACAATGATGGTACTCCGCATGTTGGGTACTACAGTGTATGCCTCTGACAATCTGACACCGAATGGACTGATGCATGTCCACTGAGGGTAGGTTGCATTAGTCAAAAGGCGTAAGCGAGCTTCACCTTGTCCTGCAAGCTTCTCCTCGTTCTACGAGTTGACGGGACACACCAAAAAGTAGTGCTAGTCCATACTCCCTCCTTTCCGGTTAATATGGCTTAATCTTTTTTGCAGGTAAATGAGAGAGCTTTATTCATATATAAGCATTCTTAGGACGATCAACTAAGACACTGATCACTAGGAAGCGAGGTACCCCGCAAAAAAAGAAGTAGGAAGTGAGGTGTTTCATCAAGCCAGCTCTCAGCCACATTCAAAGTGCAACAAGCACGGTTCGCACGAAGATGCGCCGCAAGGTTTGCTGACCTGTTTACATGCTGAATAACAAAAAAAGAGGAAATATTACCGAGCGCTACTATTTGTAACAGGATATGAGCCAGAATTAAGCAAGAATTGTGGCGAGTGTTCCATGCAATCAACTTCCATTATCACATGCGAGAACCCTCGAAGAGAACCAAATGTGTTGAAGATTGCTTTATCACATTTTAAAATTATAATAAGAGTGCAGACACTCCTCCATCCGGTTCCTAGTACTAGTATAGTACGTACCTTTATAGACTATAGTAGTAGTACTAGTACTAGTAAACTTTGCGCTTGGTTGTTCGCCTATTCGGGAAGTCGAACAATAATAGCACTAGTAGTATAGTGTATGCTTCTGGCTATCTGACACCGAATTAACTGTTGCACGTCCATCGCCTGAGCGAGGGAGAGCTTGCATTAGTCAAAAGTTTCTCCTTGTCCTGCGAGCCACCGCATGCAAACTTCTCCCATCCTGCAACCTTCTCCTTGTTCGGCAAGTTGACGGGACACAGCAAAGTAATGCTAGTCCATACTGCTTCCTCTCCGGTTAATATGGCTTAATTTCAAACGAGATAAATACACTGTCTGTCACTATATATTTGTAAAAATACGGTCAGTGGACAATACGCTCATTGCGCTCAATATATATATTTTCCAGTGTTTATACCGTCACTAGCTCACCCTGACTGAGTATGTGTGTGGATGCTCATGTAGGTTGAGCACTTGAGCGTGACCGTGTGTGTTCCGTCGTGTGCTCGGACATGCATGCATTAGGGCGTCGTGCGCGTTTTTGCGTCCATGTGTACGTGTGACTGTTGCATACACGTAGGGGGAGTACGTCTAGGGGCCACTAACGAGCAGTCAAATCACACAGTAAGTTAGTCAGAAGAAGCAACATCATTTCACTCTTGAATGACACGTACACAATATAAAATGGTTGATATGGAGAGAAAAAGAAAACCACTATATATGCACTAGCAGGAGCCTAAGCTACAAGCCTGCTTGCTTAGGTTGCTCTCTTCACAAGCATAGAACGACGAGCCTAATCCCGTAGCTGGGGGAAGGGAACAATGTTCTGTGTAGACGCGGTCGACATCGGCGAGGGAGAAAACCCACAGTCGGTGCGTCCCAATCGGGGGTCACCGCGGTATGGACCGATGCCGTGTCCCAACCGCCCTTCTAGCTATAGCCCGACGTCCCAGGGTATAGTCCATCTTCCTTTTGGAGCCGGCTTGCTCCACTGTCGTAGCTCCATCTCCATGTCGATCTTTCTCTACTTCTACCGGCTTCTACTTGTGATGAGTTTATGTCTCATGAACTAGTGCTAGTACTATTATTCTAATCACACTTCTTCAATATCTTTGCCATCAGGGATGCTCAGGTCAATTTTAGTGGAACTGCACAAAAGCATCGTATGATCCGAGGGTGCCAGCCATCTTTCCTTCGACATGTTCTACCTGGCCAGGAAATTAAATCATGTTTAGGGTTTAGGGTTTAAGTCGTAGTGACCCCATCAGTAGTTTTTCTTCCGTACATGCTCTCACAACTTTTTCTTTAGTTGTCAAGTAAATATTGGCTATGATGTGTGAATCATTGAGATGCATCAGCATGCGTGTTAGTTTTCCTTTGTATTTGATGGAATGTTGTAATGGGGCAACCATGGAATAGGAATGAAAATGGAGTGGAAAGTTTCCGTTTTTCCGGAGAAAAATCGAAACGGAGAGAAACCAACGTTTCATTTCGTTGGGTCGCACCATCGAGCAAAACCAACGTTTAAATCACGCCTGTCGTGTTCGTGTCTCACCCTCCTCCATGGCTCGACCCCACATGGCCGCTCGGCATGCCACTCACCACAAACCGAGTAGTATACGATAACTTTCCCGCCTACTTGTCGATGGACTGCACCATGGAGGACTAGCACTACTGGAAGAGATTGATGAGCTGGGGTAGGACAGCTAGCTGTAGCACGGACTCCCAAGAACTTTTTACATGCATGTTGTAGCCGGCTGTTGCGACCTTTGAATGCAGAGCAGTCACGTGCACCAGGAAGCAGTGCGGGCGATGCTCTCTCGGTTGGGGCGCCACTTCAATGCCGGCGCTAGTGAGAGGTCGCGTCCGCTCTAGCCGGGCATGAATGCGACACTGACCGTTTCGGGCGGGAAGCACGGCGGGTGATGAAGAGGGTTTGGGTTGGTCAGGACTGGCCGTGGAAGCGGTCCGGACGCCCGCAAACAAGAGATGTTGTACGTTAATATTGCTGCATATATAATTAACAACGTAAATAATGTGCCAGTTGGACAAATATGATTGGAGATGGAGATGGAGATGGAAATGGAACTTTACGTAAACACCGATATGCATGTCTATGTCTATGTGTGTGTGCGCGACGACTCTCACGACCTGGAAGCGGGGGCGTGTTTTTGATCGAGTTTTCTTTCTTGGTACGAAAAAATTGTCCGCCAGTCTTCGTTTCTTTTTTCCGGGAACATGCGTATTCTATTTAAAACCACTGCTATGGAGAGAATTTTTTACTCCATTATAGCCTCTTGTTTGTTAGAGTTTCTCGCGTCTCGCTCTCTCACCCTCTCCATATCAAAACAAGATGACAATGTCCACTCTATCTCTCTCCTCACCGGTGGTCACAGATCTGGCCGAATCCCGTCCGTTGTGGGAGGTGAGGAGGTGCAGCGTTGACGTTGTCGCTGTCGGCGATGGAGGAAGCCGATGCGCACCGTCCTCTCGGAGCCGGCGCTGGCGCGGACGAAGGTCCTCCGCGCCCTTGTTTGCTGCCGTCGTGTGGGCAGATCCTGCCCGCCCGCCTAAACGACATCTCACCCACCTAAGGTATAACTTCTTGTACTGGTCCAGCTCCCCTGGTCACTGCGTGCGGGTTTTCTTTTATGCGACTACTCCCCAGCTCCCCATGTATAGTAGCTAGGGTTCGTCGGCTGGTCCAAGATCACCTACTATTATAGAGGAAATGCTACTCAAAAAGTTGTCCTGATTTATGCCTCGGTGGAGGTATACATGTTGTTTCGACAAAAAGTACATGGTGGTTGTGCGGTCATTGTCCATATGCTCCTATTGTTGCTGCTAATCTAATACTATCACTGTCTAAATGAAGAAATGCTTTTTTTCTCGGGTATCCTGGTTTAGTTCCCATCAAGATAATCATGATGCTTCTGTTTGTTGGTGTACTTTTCATTAGTTCTTATTAACAATTGAGATGTCGTTGTCAATCTTGGAAAACAAAGTAACAACACTATACCCCTTTTTTATATTTTTGGAAACAGCAATGCGTATCTCCATACCCAGGCATGTCTTCCTCAATTTTAGTGGAACTGCACAAAATTGGATGGCCATTGTTGTTCCGCCTCACTGTCCTCTGCCAAGTGGTTCTTCCTTCCTCGAGCTTGATTATTGAGAAGAAACAGACCACAGTGAGGATTTTTGAACTTCATAGGTGCCTCACCCAAACTTGATGCCAAATGGATGATGCATCACCACGATAACCTATCGATGCTCATGGTTGCGCCTCATGGTTGCGTCAGCTGGTGAAGCTGATTGATTTTCAATGAAAAACAAGTTGTCTTCCATCAGTGCTCTTTGCTTGTTATGCACAAAGATGATATCCTTCGTTAGTTCACCTTGGTTGCATTGGAGACACAGTCGTCTTTCACGTTGGTGCAATTTTATCACACAATTGGCTATGAACCAAATGTTTCCTCGAAGAAGGATCGACGTTGGTACTAAGAGCATAAGTTTTGTATTGATTTCTAAGACTTCTCACAACTTTGTCTCCAGCTCCCCTGTAATTTTATTTGTCCAGCTATTAACTTTGATTTAAAAAATGGTGTGGACTAAAAACCCGGATGGACGTAGTAGCCCTCCATTTTTATTTACTCCGCATATTAGATTTGACTGAAGTCAAACCATAATTGTTAGAGAGGGCAAACTGTACATACTCTCAAACCTTTCCGATAATTGAAATTAAAATTCTTTATTTGTACACACTCTCACACGTTTCCGATAATTTGGCGCATGTATGGTTGTTCACTTAAGGGAGGGTAGTGTACCGCACATGAAGGACAGGAAGTGCGATCAGGACGCGCGGATCGTTAGTTCATCGGAAGTAGTAGTAGTTTTCTTCACTGTACGTTAAATAAAGTGTTTCATTTCATACTTACACAATTTAAAATGATTGTTATGGAGAGAATAAGAAAACCACTCCACTATATATTAGTCGTATACACGAGTACTATATGGACGCAGCTTCATTGACTTTAGTGCTCTTGCCTTTGGGTTTATGACAGGTGGGCCCAAAATGTGGCTGGCTCACCTGTCATACATCCAAAAGTAGCTGCAGTTAAGGCATCAGAGCTCAGTCCATACTACAGTAGTATATATATAAGCTGGAGCCTCAGCGCTTGTTCGCTAGGGTTTGCACTCTCCACACTCTCGCCGTAGTACATATATATATATATATATATACACGATGGAGGCTCAACGTTCCTTTGGTAGGGTTTGCTATATTCACAGTCTCTCACCCTCTCTTCACCAGATCTAAACAAGACTGTGTTGGCCTCTTGTCTGTCTCTCTCTCCCCCCTCACAGCTGGTGAAGGAGGCATCCGGATCCCGTCGCACCGGGAAGGGGAGGAGGTGCAACATTCACTCTATCGCCTTCGGCGAGGGAGGCAATCCACTGTCGGCTGCGCTTTTCTCTTTCACCCAGTGCCTGTGCGGGAGGGCCACCGATCCCTTCTTCCTCGCTGCCGTACGTAGTGTGGGCAGATTCAGCCTCCTGCCGCACGCCTTGCCACATCCCGACGACCCTAAGGTATAAGTTTCTTTCAAACCGTCGTTGCTCTAGCTGCATGTGGATCTTTTTCGATCTGTAATCGAATCTAGGTCTTGGTTCAAAGAGGAAAGAAGGGTGCGGTGGGCTGGAGCATGAATCTAGGACGTGGTTCAATGAGGAAAGGAGGGGCGGAAAGTAGTATAGACTGGCTATCCAGCCGCTTTGTAGGTCGAAAAGGGAAAAGGGGGGTAACCCAGTACACACATCTGTAAGGAACCGATCTCTTTGTTGAAAAGGGAAAGAAACTGAGAGGTTGGGTATTTTGTGCAGGACTAGATTTGCTGCCCTCACATAGGAAAAAGGTTCGAAGAGAACAAATATGGGACCAACACAGATATGTTGCTTGGCTACATACTCTGCATCACCCATTTATACGTGTGGACGCACATGGTGCTGGCATGTCCCATACAGCTATTTTGCTGTTGTTAATCTAAGAATGCCGCCGGAAAATTGAAGCAATGCCACTGTTAAAAGTAAATTACATTTTTTAACGAATGTTGTTTCAAGAGAATGTCTCTGTTAATATGAATCAATGCAACCGTTTTAGAAATGCTACTATCCTACTTTGTTTCCATCCAAGATAAGTTAGATGCTTCTTTCTGTCACCGTTTGTTTCATCCTCCTTTATCGGCAAGTAATTGTTTCCTTTTTTACCTGTGTTAAAATAGGGGTATCGATTCAACTTGTTGCTATTGCGACATTTTGCTTCACTACTCAAAACACTTATGTTTTAAGAGTGTTTTGTGCAGTTCAACTTGAATGTCACACCAGTGACTTTGCTTAATTTTGGTGGAACTGCACAAAAGGAGATCGAGATTTGTTTCCAGTCTTCGTGGTGAGTTGTTTCAAATCTTGGTCTCATCCACATGATGTGCAGTGTGCTTTGAGATGTTGTGCTACTTGTTTTGGTACTGTTTTAAATAAATGTTGAATTGAACCTATTCTACTGCTGTCTTTTCCCATTAAGTAGTGAACAAAAATGGGACCAACCCAGACATGATGCTTGTTGCTTTGTTACAACAAATTCAACATCACCCCTTTATAAGCCAGTAATTGATGCCACTCTGAGAATTAACTACTGAATCTTATTTCAAAACTGCAACACTTGTTAGGGATTGGCGGGATTACCATTTTTGTGGCCGCATGTTTCATCCTCCTTGAGGGAGTTCCGGACTAGGGGGTGTCCGGATAGCCGAACTATCATCATCGGCCGGACTCCAAGACTATGAAGATACAAGATTGAAGACTTCGTCCCGTGTTCGGATGGGACTTTCCTTGGCGTGGAAGGCAAGCTTGGCGATACGGATATGTAGATTTCCTACCATTGTAACCGACTCTGTGTAACCCTAGCCCTCTCCGGTGTCTATATAAACCGGATGGCTTTAGTCCATAGGACGAACAACAATCATACCATAGGCTAGCTTCTAGGGTTTAGCCTCCTCGATCTCGTGGTAGATCCACTCTTGTAACACACATCATCAATATTAATCAAGCAGGACGTAGGGTTTTACCTCCATCAAGAGGGCCCGAACCTGGGTAAAACATCGTGTCCCTTGTCTCCTGTTACCATCCGCCTAGACGCACAGTTCGGGACCCCCTACCCGAGATCCGCCGGTTTTGACACCGACATTGGTGCTTTCATTGAGAGTTCCTCTGTGTCGTCACTGATAGGCTCGATGGCTTCTTCGACCATCATCAATGACGCAGTCCAGGGTGAGACCTTTCTCCCGGGACAGATCTTTGTATTCGGCGGCTTTGCACTGCGGGCCAATTCGTTTGGCCATCTGGAGCAGATCGAAAGCTACGTCCCTGGCCGTCAGGTCAGATTTAGAAGTTTGAACTTCACGGCTGACATCCACGGGGACTTGATCCTCGATACATCCGAGCCACAGCCGAGCGTGCCGCACTGTCACGGCGAGCATGGTTTAGCTCTGCAGCCGGACAGTACCCTGGAGGCCGCACTCGAACCCGCTCCGATCTTCAATTCGGAGCCGGCTGCGCAGATCGAGGACGGATGGCTAGACACCGCCTCGGGGGCTGCAATCTCTACGGCGATAGAGCCGAACACTGACCTTGTCCCTCATAAAGCCCGTGACTCCGAGGCGCCGGACTTCCGAACCTCCCGCGCCCCCTCCGATCGAATCCGATTGGGCGCCGGTCATGGAGTTCACTGCAACGGACATCTTTCAACTCTCACCTTTTGGCGACATCTTGAGTTCGCTAAAGTATCTCTCATTATCAGGAAAGCCCTGGCCGGACTGCGGTCCAGGATGGTTGGGATGCGGACGACGAAGAAATTCAAGCCCACCCACCACCCACTTGGTAGCCACTGTCGACGATCTAACCGACATGCTAAACTATGACTCCGAAGACATCGACGGTATGGACGACGATGCCGGAGACGACCAAGAACCAGCGCCTACCGGGCACGGGAAAGCCACCCCAACTCATGACGTATACATGGTGGATACACCAAAAGGAAGCGATAATGAGGAAAAACGGGACGTGGCGAAGGACAACTCCCCCAACAAACAACCAAAGCGGCGACACAGGCGCCGCCCGAAGACCGACATCGATAAAAATGGCACCCATACGGACCCGGCCCTAGAGCAGGGCGAAGCAGTGGACGACGCACATGTCAACAAGCAGCCAGCCGGACATGAACTGGACAAGCAACCCATCCCCGGCGAAGATGATCTCACATCACCAGAGCATACGAATCTTCATAAAAGGCTCGTCGCCACTGCAAGAAGTTTGAAGAAGCAAAAGCGGAAGCTCAAAACAGCGGAGGACGCACTCAGAATGAGATGGAGCAAAGTACTCAACAGCGCAGATAAACATGGCGCTAGTCACCAGACAAAGAGCTACCCGAAGCGCAAGCTGTTGCCCGAATTTGACGAGGAGGCCTTAGAGCCCCCGCAGTCAAAAAAGAAAGAAGCCGCCTGGCCGGATAGACGACCAGATGACAGGCCAAGAGCAACAAGGGGCGCCGCACACAAGCCGGCACACGATCAGCATAAAGATCCTCGGAAAAAGGACGACCCAGTCAGGTCTATTTATGGGCCAAAAAAGAAGACTCCAGGAAGCAACATAACCCGCCGAGCATTTGAAGACAATGGCACACCCAAATACAGGGGCGCCGCACACCCACTATGTTTCACCGACGAGGTACTGGATCATGGATTTCCAGCGGGATTCAAACCCGTAAACATAGAAGCATATGACGGAACAACAGACCCCGGAGTCTGGATTGAGGATTACATCCTACACATACATATGGCCAGAGGAGACGATCTCCATGCCATAAAATACCTACCCCTCAAGCTCAAAGGGCCAGCTCGGCATTGGCTTAAAAGCCTCCCAGAAAATACCATTGGAAGTTGGGAAGAGCTTGAGGATGCGTTTCGAGCAAATTTTCAGGGGACCTATGTCCGTCCTCCGGATGCAGACGATTTAAGTCACATAACTCAACAGCCCGGAGAGTCAACACGCAAATTCTGGAACAGGTTCCTCACTAGAAAGAACCAAATAGTCGACTGTCCGGACGCTGAAGCCTTAGCAGCCTTTAAACACAACGTCCGAGACGAATGGCTTGCCAGACACCTCGGCCAGGAAAAACCAAGAACAATGGCCGCACTAACAAGCCTCATGACCCGCTTTTGCGCGGGGGAAGACAGCTGGCTGGCTAGGTGCAGCACCAGCGACCCGAGTACATCCGAAGTTAGGGATGGAAATGGGAAATCACGACGCAGAAAAGATCAGCGTCGGAATAAGGAAAATGGCCTGAATAGTACAACGGTCAACGCCGGATTCAAAAGCTCTCGGCCGAACAACAAAACACTGCCCCTCAAGGACAACAGTGACGAGCTATCCAACCTAAATAAGATTCTGGACAGACTATGTCAAATACATGGTACCTCCGGGAAGCCTGCAAACCATACCCACAAAGATTGTTGGGTCTTCAAACAGTCCGACCGACTTAATGCCGAACACAAGGGGATCGACACACCAAGCGAAAGTGACGAAACCCAAAAGCAACACTCCGGAAAACAGAAGACTTTCCCACTAGAAGTCAAAACAGTGAACTCACTTCATGTGATAACACGAAAAGACAGCGCGACACCTGCAATACCAGGACACCGCCTGCAGAATGGGGATAGACCATACCAAAATTCGCCATAGCAGCACTTCCTTCAAAGGAGTGACGCCAGGCCTTTAAGGCAATTATACAGGCTCTGTACCACTAGAGGTTGTGTTCGGTTCATCCGACAACCTCCGTCGTGAAAAGCTCACTATCCATCGCCCCATTCAAACAGTAGCCCTTAAGCACTACTGGGGCGCACAACTTTCGCCAACCCTAACGCAATACCACATTACGCGTTTTTTACGCTTAAAAATGCCCGGTCAACATGGCACAATTTCATTAAAAAGTAACTCCGAGTGCTCCTCGACCATGGAGAACCTGAGATTGCCTCGACAGCCACACACTAATCAGACCTTGCGGGTCAAAGCCCCTAAAAACAGGTCATTCAGACCTCGGACATGGTTAGGCGAGTCCGGCAAGGGGCTTCCCAGCCGCATATCCCCTTTATAAGGGGCTGCATGTATAAATGATGAGAGCCAATAAAGCTCATTTTTCTTCCTTTTATTCTATTTTTATACAACCTCTGCACGATATTTCTTGGAAACTAAGTTCTTCTCTTTTACAGATGAAGCACGTGCTACACCCGTCCAGGATACAGCACAACGGAGACACAGGCGCAGACGTGCAGCAAGGACCCGTTGCAAGGATTCTTTTCAGATTAAGACCCTGCGTCAACCTTTCTTACTGTCTCTTGTTGATACACATCCCCCGGTTTCCTACCATAACCGAGGAGGAGGCTGGCGTTTTGGCATCGGCCGCGTCAGAAGTTCCCGCCTGAACCTGAACACTAGGGGCTTAGGGCATTGTTCTGCCCGGTATCATAAAGACCGAACACCTCAGGGAGTGTTCGGCGTCTTGAGTTAGGCCTTATATGCATCAGCTCTGAATCATGTTTTGGTCAAATGTTGGGTTTGCCCGGCTCCTGTGTTTTGCTGCCTTACGTTCCGTATCATCGGCTAACGCGGCACCAGGAGAACTACTGCGATTGTGCCCCGGTTCGGCCGGGCGAGCACCTCAGTAGAGAAAGCCGAAAACTGACTGTCATGATATAGCGAGAGATTGGTCAACCACTCGATCGACCATTGGAATGTTTAGAATTCCTCCGCTTTGACGAAGGACCGCTTCTCGGTCAGGCACATACACGCTTCGAAGTTCGGAGAGGAGCGATGCCACTAGGGGCTATATAGTAGCCCCACATTCGAGCTCCTATGGCTAAGTGAAAGTGATAAAGCATTATAGTCCGGTTTCCTAGTTTGCTATGCTATCACCTCCCTAAAAGGACCAAGACGTTGGATTAAGTGTGAAAAAGCACTTTTCTTTTTGCAAACACCCCCGCACCATGTGCGTGGGGGCTGAAGCCAAAGACTGCAACTTTCAGGTTATTCATACATATACGGCCGCACAGGAGATAGTTCAATACTTGAACACACAAGTATAAAATGTTATTGCATTATAAACATGATCTCAGAAATCATACATGTCATTCAAACATAACATCTTTCGAGCACTGTGACTCTATTATACGAGCGCCCTGCAGGACTTCCTCAAAATAGTGCTCGGTGGGGAATCGGCTTTTGTCCAAACCCCGGGATGCAATAGCGGTGGCATCCATCTCCGCCCAGTATGTCTTACCACGGGCGAGAGCCATCCGTGCACCTTCTATGCATGCCGGCCGCTTCATCTCCCCAATATGCGGCACCGCCCCAAGGAATTGCTGCAACAAGCCAAAATAACTCTTTGGCTTGGGCCTTTTCGGCCATAGATGAGCGACCACATCCGTCATGGCAAGTCCGGACAATCTATTCAGCTCAGCCCACTCAACCAGCCGATCACTCAACGAAAGTGGACGCTCCGGACTATGGAATTGAGACCAGAAAAGCTCTTCCATTTCATGATCCTCCTGGCTTTGAAAGTGCATGACTGCGTCCGCCGCACTCGCCGCCAAGTCCAGATAAGGATCCTCCGCACCGTACAATCGGCCCAGCTGAGCATACTTCGGATCCGTGAACTTCCTACGCAACATAAAGGGCTTTCCAGCCACAATGTCTCCGACCTGACGCAGTTCCTCCTTCATAGCCCGCACCGCACTACGGGCATCCTTGGCTTCGGCGTCGGCCTTCTTCAGGTCCTCTTGCTCCGCTCGGCGTTCTCCTTCAAGAACCTCCAGGCGGTCGGTAGCAACTTTTAATTTCGTGGCCATTCCGGCCATCTCCTCCCTGCTTCGGCAGTGAGCAGCCTTCTCGGCTTCTAGCTCTTCCGCTGCCTTCGAGGCAGCCGCCTCGCTTTTTCTGGCTTGCTCCTTGGCCCGAGCAAGTTCTGCTCGAAGGCCTTCCATAGCAGCAGCACTATCTGCATCAGGCATACAAATTGTAAGGAATGGGCGTCAGCTCCCTTACTAGGCGACCGCAGAGCAACCACATACCTTGTGACTCATCGAGTCATTTATTGACCAGCGAGATGTCCGCATCCTCAACATCGAGTTGCCTCTTCAGCTCGGCAAATCCATCAGTCTGGCTGGCCACCGAACATTCCGCCACCTGCATAGGAAAGGCGACAATCTATAACTGAGATTATGATCCTCGGCACGCTGCCGCTTTCGACAGCATACCAAGTCTCAGGGGCTACTATCTATACAGGGCACACTTCATGTGCAAAACTGTCAAAAGGTATGTCATTTTTTGCGTACCTCAAATCCCGTCAGCAAACTTCCGACGGCCTCACACAACCCGCTTTCGGCGGACGAGATCCTCTCAATCACCATACCCATTAGTGTGCGGTGATCTTCTGAGATGGATGCCCTCTTAAGCAAATCCTGCAGCTCCACCGGCCGTACTCCAATGGGTGTCGAACTCTCTGGCCCCGCCGGACTCGGGGAGACCCTCCGCGATGACACCTCAGGGTCGTCCGCCTCGCACGATGGGGCGGCAGATGGAGGTGTTTTGCTCTCCATCATCTCCGGACGAAGGTCTCCCGAAGATGAGCTTTGCTGAGATGGGCTGAGATCCGAACTACAAGGTGAAAACTTCGGTTACCCTTAGAAATTAAACAGGGATGTCCACTATTACAAAATTCCCCCTTTTTACTTACGGCTCGCTAGAGGGCTGATTCCTCCGAGGAGACAGTTCGGCCGGGGCTCTTCCCGGCACGGGACCTTCCGATACAGATTTCTTTCCCCGCTTTGAGGCCTTGGCCTCCGGGTCTTCGGAAGCGGTCCTCTTCTCTCCCTGGAAGGAGGGACTCTCGATTCCTCCCTTACTGAAAGCCTCCGTGGCTGAGGTGGTAGATCCCTTGTGTCCTCCTTCGCCCTCCTCCGAAGGTGCAACCTCTAACATCTTAATTAACACGGGATCCTGCGTGGTCTCAGGGAGGGGGGCCGGACACCGTATCAGTTTTGCTTGCGCTATCCACTCCTGTCCAAGGGATAGCTAGTTAAAAGGCAAACCCACAGTAAATAAATGGATGATGTGTCCGGACACAGGGCTACTTACTTGAGTATCCGGGCGATTGCAGCTTAGGCCAGCATCCTCGGTCAATTCCGGACGCATCTCTTGCAATCCGAAGAACAGTTTGTACATCTCCGCGGGTGTCAAACCCATGAATTGTTGAAGAGCTCGTGGCCCCTCCAGATTAAATTCCCACAGGCGGAGGGGGCGACGTTTGCAGGGCAGTAGGCGCCGGATCAACATAACCTGTACCACTACGGCCAGATTGATCTTCCTTTCTTGGAGGCCTCGAATCCGGTCCTGCAACAGAGGAACGTCCTTGGACGGCCCCCAGTCGCGCCCCTTGTTGACCCATGACGTCAGCTTTTTAATTGATACTGATTAGCCGTAAATCAATTTGATTTTGTTATGCCATTAAGGAAACAGCCGCTGTGGAGGGCCCGAGCGGAAGACGGGCGGCAGCCTCTACCTGTTGCCCCTGGGAGCGGTGATATAGAACCACTCCTATTGCCACAAGCCGAGCTCCTCCTGAAAGGAGCCCTTGGGCCATGGAGCATCAGCCCTCTTACTTATAACCGCCCCACCGCACTCTGCCTGACGCCCCTTAATCATCTTCGGCTCCACGTTGAAGGTTTTGAGCCACAAGCCGAAGTGAGGGGTAGTGCGGAGGAAGGCTTCGCAGATGACAATGGATGATGAGATGTGGAGGATAGACTCCGGAGCCAAGTCATGGAATTCCATCCCATAGTAAAACATGAGCCCCCTCACGAAGCGATCCGTCGAGAAGCCTAAACCCCGACGGAGGTGAGACACGAACATGATGCTCTCGCCAAGCTCGGGAGTAGGAATAACTTGCCCTCGGGCAGGCAGCCTATGCGAAATCTCGTAGGTTAAGTACCTGGCGTCTCTTAGCTTTAGCACGTCCTCTTCCGTGACGGAGGAGGGCATCCACCAGCCTCGTAGGTCGGGGCCGGACATTGTCGAAGATCGAAGGTACCCAAATATGGAGCCCTGGGTGTTGGAACTCGGGGCAAGGGGCGGATTCGATAGAGGATTGAAGGAAAGGAACGGGCCTTGGTCTCATTATAAAGAGGGAGAATACCAAGAGCCGTCCCCGTGACCGTTTGGAACCTGCCTTCAATGGAGGGGGCATGGCAATGGGCGCGGTTGGGTTACCCACGTCCGTATTGATGGGAATCCCGGAATAAGGGGAACACGATCTCTGCTTCGACAAGACGTGCCAAGGAAACCGCCTCGTTAAACGCGCGGAGGTGGAACAATAAAAACAATTCGAGTAAAGGCTTGGTAATGGTGTGACGTCATGCCACAAAATACGTCAGCAGATTGAACTTGTGTAATATTATTCTCTGTACGGTGGTACGTGGAATTTATTTTTGTAGAGTCGGACACTATCCTGGTGTTCACAATCTTCTATAAATTATTCGGAGGAAGAACCCGCCTTGCAATGCCGAAGACAACATGCGCGCCGGACTCGTCGTCATTGAAGCCTGGTTCATGGGCTACTGAGGGAGTTCCGGACTAGGGGGTGTCCGGATAGCCGAACTATCATCATCGGTCGGACTCCAAGACTATGAAGATACAAGATTGAAGACTTCGTCCCGTGTCCGGATGGGACTTTCCTTGGCGTGGAAGGCAAGCTTGGCGATACGGATATGTAGATTTCCTACCATTGTAACCGACTCTGTGTAACCCTAGCCCTCTCCAGTGTCTATATAAACCGGATGGCTTTAGTCCATAGGACGGACAACAATCATACCATAGGCTAGCTTATAGGGTTTAGCCTCCTCGATCTCGTGGTAGATCCACTCTTGTAACACACATCATCAATATTAATCAAGCAGGACGTAGGGTTTTACCTCCATCAAGAGGGCCCGAACCTGGGTAAAACATCGCGTCCCTTGTCTCCTGTTACCATCCGCCTAGACGCACAGTTCGGGACCCCCCACCCGAGATCCACCGGTTTTGACACCGACACTCCTTTATTAGCCAGTAATCATTTCCTTTTTTGCCTTTGTTTAAACAGGGATATCTATTCAACTTGTTGCTATTGCGACATTTTACTTCACTACGCGAAACACTTTGCTTGATTTCAGTGCAACTGCATAAAATGAGATTGGATTTCCTATTCGTGTTGGCAGATTCATATTTTATCTTGTCCGTCTCATGAAAGGTCAGTACAGGCCTTCATCCACATGATTGTGCAGTGTGCTTTGAGATGTTGTGCTACTTGTATTGGTACTGTTTTAAATAAATGTTGAATTGAAGCTATTGTATTGCTGTCTTTTCCCATTAAGTAGTGAACAAAAATGGGACCAACCCAGACATGATGCTTGTTGCTTTGTTACAAAAAACTCTGCATCACCCCCTTTATAAATAGATGGATGCACATACTATTGTTGCGCCCACTCTCCCCTGGAACTGTTTATGCTTTTCGTTAATCTAATGCCGCTTGTAAAATTAAGCAATGCCACTCTCAGAATTAATTAACTACCGAATCTTAGTTCAAAACTGCAACACTTGTTAGGAATGGTACTATCCTGCTTTGCAGTTCTTTCTGCATGTTTAACCAAGGTATTGTTAAGATAATGTCTCTATTAAAATGAATCAGTTGCATTGTTTTAGGAATGGTACTTTTCTGCTTTGTCGTTCTTTATACATGTTGAAACAAGGCATTGTTAAGATAATGCCTTAGTTAATATGAATGAATCACACTGATGGAGAATTGCTACTCTCCTGCTTTGTTTCCCATTAAGATAAAGTAGATCAGTAGATGCTTTTCTTCTGGGTGTACAAGTCATCAACCGTTATTTCTCAGTAATTGTTTCCCTTATACCTATTGTTGCTTACAGGGATATCAAAATTAAAGCTCGGTTTCATTCCGACTTCGATTTTAGTCGAACTGCACAAAAGGAGCCAATGTGTCCAAGGCAAACTGCTGCATTGCTGGGTCCAGTTGGTCATTCCACTTTGCAGAAAGAAGCAATCACTGTTTGCACTACATTACAGAAGGAATGACCGAGAAGCTTTACAGAGTATTATTAGACACCGGTGACATGACTAGTCTGCAGAGACCATTGGCCTGGGCAAAAATTTCCCAAACAAGTACAAGAAGCTACAACAGGACTCCATGATCATAGGCATTACATATTTTGAATGGGAAAAGCTTGTCAAAGTTTAATCATTGATGTTAGCAAGAAGACATTAGTTTAATATATTGGAACTGGAAAACCTTGTCAAAATTTTCTCATTGATGTTAGCCAGAAGACATGCATTTGATATTTTTGAGTGGGACACCCTTGCTGTGAGTAGCGTCGAGTGTTTTTTCCTATTCCTGTGTTCAGTTTAGAAGTAAATAGTTACTCTGCTGAGATATTCCTGTGTTAAGAGTTTGTGTTGAATATTGTCTATGTAATGCCATGCCTTGTGTTTGATTGCAAAGTTGAGCTTGGAATGTTGTGGCATGCGGCATCACGAGCTGTTCACCGTGCCTCCTGAGAATAATGCTTCGTATTGTTTTGCATGTCGATCTAATGCCAGTGATTTGCTTGTTAAGAAGACCATCCTCTTCTGTTGTTTCCGTGCTTAAGAAGTTCATCGTCTGATGTTTCATTCATAGCCTATACGACAAGTCGGGTAGGTTAGACGTGAAACCGTATGATCTTCCGACCAACTCATGATATTAGGCCGTGATTGGATCGTCGTGTTCCAACCAAAACCGCTTGTAAAACTCGCTTGTAAAACTCGCTAGTAAATTAAAGCAGATGGTCTCGAGCGAAGGCGCTTGGTTGGTCGATTTCGACTAGTAAAATATCGGAAGTACTTCACACACGATAAAAACGCTGAATGACACTCGGATGATTGCTAATCCAGCCGTTAGTTGCTGTTTTAGCCTTGCCCATGGATGGCATGATACGCACGTCGTGCATGTATCGTCTGGTAATGTCGTCCATATAGTAGTGCTCCTAAAATATACACTGGTCTCTCAAATTACACGCGTAACCTGCCGGTTTTACTTACAGACATCGGGCCCTCGGTTTCATTACGCCTGTATTTTAGGTGTTTTTTCCGATGACGAGTAAATTACACTTGTATGTTAATACAAGTTTGAAATAAACCAGAGCTCCCAAGCGCGGCCTTACCATTTCATGCCGTCTCAGTTTCTCGAAGGTGCTCATATGTAACATCCCGAATACAACTTTCCATATTCGTAACTCCAACTCTTGCCTTTTCCGGAGATGCTATATGTTATTTCCTCCGTGGTTGGGTTTTTGTCTGTTGTTTTGCATTTTGTTCTTGTTATGCATCTCGTCTCATGTCATCATCTGCATTTCATCCACATGTTTTTCAAACTTGCATCCGTTCGGGTTCCGCCGGTTCTCTTTGTTATCCGTTCTGAGCCCGACCACACTCTCACGCGCCCGCGGCACCTCTGAAATATTATTTTATAAGTGGCATAAGAATGTTCTCGGAATGGGTTGCAACTTGTCGTGCGGTCTTATTATAGTGTAGACAGTCCGTCTGCCAAGTTTCGTCGCATTCGGAGTCCATCTGATAGCCCAACCGTTAAATGTATAACGGTACCGTTGCCGGTACCTTCGTCGGACGTTTCGGTCTCCAAAACTGCCGCCGGGCTGCAACTTCTCTTCTCTCCTCTCGGCCCAACTCCTCTTCACAGCCCACTAGCCCACCTACCTAACCCCCCTCCGCTCCGGACCGTCCGATCGAGATCGAATGACTCCAAAACGGAGCAAAACACCTAACCCTAGCCCCCCTGCCTAATTTAAACAACCCCCCCTTTCCAATTTCGGCCTTCTCCCATCCTCCTCCTTGTTTTCTGCGCCCCCCCAATCATCAGCGCCGCCGCCCACCTCCATTTCCGCGCCTCCCCAGCCGCCGGCCGCCACTTGTCGCCACCAGATTGGTCGCGCCACCAGCCAGCCGCCCTCCAGCCAGTGGCAAAGCGCCACGTCGCCCCTGCCTCCCTCCTCCTCCTGCAGGGCCCGCCGGAGCCCATCGCAGGCCCGCCCCGGGCCAGATCCGGGCCGGGACGAGCCCGCGTGAAGCCGTCGTCGCCCGCAACTCCCTCGCGCCCCGAGCTCCGCGCCCGATCCCCGCAGGCGACCACCAGGCCGATCCTGCTCCTCTCTCTTTCCCCTGCCTGTGCTTCTTCCTCTTCCTCTCTCAGAGCTCTCTCTCCCCATGTTCTGTAGGACCCCAGAGCCTCGTCGTGCCGCTGCATGGAGTTCGCCAGATCTCGCGACCCCCGTCGTTCCTGCGCTCAGATCCGTGCCGTCCCTCGCCGTCCTCGTCCACCTCCGGCCGGATCCGGTGCCCAGGGACTAGATCTGCCCATTCCCGCCGTCATCCCATGTCGCTGGAGTCCCAACTCCCGCCGTAGTCATCCGTCCGCTGCCTGAACCTGCTACTGTCGCCTCTGTTCTTCAGTTACGAGAGCAGCAGCTCGCTCGCTCGAGCGTTGACCGCGCCTCGCTCGACCGCACGCGCCTGGGCCGGCCTCGCCTCGGTCCAGCTAGCTCCGCCGGCCCCAAGCCTCTCCACCGACTGGGCCAGAGCCCATGGGTGAGCAGCCCCCCCCAGCGCCTCTCTGTTTTTTTTCTCGCCGATTGCGCCCAACAGTTTCAGCCCAGTAGTGTTTTTTTTCCAGTCTTTGCGATTTAGCTATTATCCCGGATTTACCAGTTTTGGAGAAAAGTCCCTTGTCTTCATGCATATAATAACTCTTGAACCATGCATCGGAATTAAATAATTTATATATGTAAAATGCTCAGAATTTTGTGTAGATTAATAATATGTCACTTTCATCCATTTTTAAAATGTCTAAATTTCTGTTTGCATTTGTTTTGCACAATGCCATGTTAAAATGCTTTATTTCATAACTAAATAACTGTAGCTCGGTTTTAAATAAACTTTATATGTAAATGGGGTGGAAAATGCCTAGTTTAACATGGTGCACTTTATTTTCCTGTTTAACAACCTTAAAATATGGTTTAGGGAAGAACAGTACCAAATTCATTTTATGCACATGGGGATTTTCCGGAATTGTTGTTTGTTACTTCCGGCCTCATTTAAACTTGCCTAGATAGGTAATTTTCATATGCTTCACCCCTTGCCATGTTTAACAACATTTAACATTGTTGTGTACCTAAACGAGAGAGAACTAAATAACTCAGATGTGGTGTTTCGTCAATATGCAACTCGTTGCATATTGAGCTCCACTTAACTGGTAGTATTGTTTGTTGCACTTTGCCATGCCATGCCTCTTTAAACCGGACATGCATCATAGTTGTGTGTGCGTCATGCCATGTTTATGTGATGTTTGTTTACCATGTTGTTTGTTTCTTTCTGGTGTTGCTTCTTAGTTCCGGTTATGTTGCGATTGTGAGGATTCGTTCGACTGCTCCCGTTCGTCTTCTTCATTGACTCGTTCTTCTTCCTTGCGGGATTTCAGGCAAGATGACCGCTACCCTGGATCTCACTACTATCATTGCTATGCTAGTTGCTTCGTTCCATCGCTATGCTGCGTTACCTATCTTTTGCTCATCAAGCCTCCCAAATTGCCATGAACCTCTAACCTTTGACACCCTTCCTAGCAAACCATTGCTTGGCTATGTTACCGCTTTGCTCAGCCCCTCTTATAGCGTTGTTAGTTGCAGGTGAAGTTGAAGATTGCTCCATGGTGGACAGGATTATGTTGGGATATCACAATATCTCTTATATTATTAATGCATCTATATATTTGGTAAAGGGTGGAAGGCTCGGCCTTATGCCTGGTGTTTTGTTCCACTCTTGCCGCCCTAGTTTCCGTCATACCGGTGTTATGTTCCCGGATTTTGCGTTCCTTACGCGGTCGGGTGATTTATGGGACCCCCTTGACAGTTCGCTTTGAATAAAACTCCTCCAGCAAGGCCCAACATTGGTTTTACCATTTGCCTCACCACCACCTATATTTCCCTTGGGAGATATTAACCCAAGGGTCATCTTTATTACAGCCTCCCCGGGCCAATGCTTGTCTAAGTGTTGGTTCGAACTAGAGCCCTTTGCAGCGCCCCCTCAGGGAAACTTGAGGTCTAGTTTTAGCTGTACAGATTGCTCTTCCGGTGTTGCCCTGAGAACGAGATATGTGCAGCTCCTATCGGGATTGTCGGCGCATCGGGCGGCTTTGCTGGTCTTGTTTTACCATTGTCGAAATGTCTTGTAAACCGGGATTCCGAGTCTGATCGGGTCTTCCTGGGAGAAGGTATATCCTTCGTTGATCGCGAGAGCTTATCATGGGCTAAGTTGGGACACCCCTGCAGGGTATAATCTTTTGAAAGCCGTGCCTGCGGTTATAGGCAGATGGGAATCTGTTAATGTCCGGTTGTAGATAACTTGACACCAGATCCGAATTAAAACGCATCAACCGCTTGTGTAGCCGTGATGGTCTCTTTTCGACGGAGGCCGGGAAGTGAACACGGTTTCTGGGTTATGTTTGACGTAAGTAGGAGTTCAGGATCACTTCTTGATCATTGCTAGTTTCACGACCATTCCGCTTGATCTCTTCTCGCTCTTATTTGCGTATGTTAGCCACCATATATGCTTAGTCGCTGCTGCAACCTCACTACTTTACGCCTTCCTTTCTCCTTTAAGCTTTGCTAGTCTTGATACCCATGGTAATGGGATTGCTGAGTCCTCGTGGCTCACAGATTACTACAACAACAGTTGCAGGTACAGGTTTTGCGATGATCATGACGCGAGAGCGATGCTTGCTTGCATTGAGTTCTTCTTCTGCTTCTTCGATCAGGGATAGGTTCCAGGTCGGCAGCCTGGGCTAGCAGGATGGATGTCGTTTGAGTTTCTGTTTGTGTTCCATCCGTAGTCGGATGATGCTCTTATGTATTGTGATGTTGTATTCGTGTGGCATTGTATGCCTTATGTATGTATCCCCATCTATTATGTAATGTTGATGTAATGATATCCACCTTGCAAAAGTGTTTCGATATGCGGGTCTATCCTTGGTGGGACCTTCGAGTTCCTTTTGGATAGGGTCGCATATTGGGTGTGACAAGTTGGTAATCAGAGCCTCGACCGACCATAGGAGCCCCCTTGATTGTTGGCCGTTGTTGAGTCTAGAAGAAAACTATTTTGAGTCTTAGGATTATATATCGGAGAGTAGGATTCTTTTAACTCCTCAGCCCCTTCGTTGTTCTGGTGAGGTCTCCTGACGTAGATGTTTTGACTTTCCTCTCCTCAAATTTCACTAATTTTTTTATGATCACGCGGGTATCTTGGAATTGTTTCGATGGTTTTGTGACGAGAACATTGTTCTTGGTTCCTCCTGTCTATTATGTGGCATTGACCCGGGGAGTTGAGCTCCGAGGTGTTGTCGTCACAATTTTATCATTGCAGTTCTGGAATACCTGAGTTTTGCCGACATCGAAAATATCTTTTATGCAATTGTTGGTGAGATAACCTCGACATCACCCAGTACTGGGGAGTTCGGGAGTATTGCCATAACTCGTATAACGGATGCTTTTCGAAGGTTGAGGTACACGATTTCCGAAGGTTTCTTGGTTATGTGTTGACGGATGGATACAGCTGGATGTAGGGATTGTTAGTTTGGGTGAGATATATTGCTTCCCCTGTATCCCCAACACGAGATTGCATAACCAGAAAGTTTCGGGAGTTTTATAGGTGGGAATTGAAATAGCTCCTAGAATATCTTTGTGACAGATGCCTGATATGGGATTGGGTAAATCTCTATCATATGTATTTGTTCCGGCTTATTCTGCAAGCCAAATCCTTTGTTTTGTTTTATTTGTGGTATTTGAGTTGCTTCAAAGTCAAGTGTTGAATCCATACCTTTCGTAAACTGTGTTCTCATATTGCTATGTGAATACTAGTCCTTTTGATCATTGAGGTTGTCATGTTAATTCTTTTCCAACCAGCGTGCTTCTCTTCAAGTGGATCCTATCATTTTTTCCCATTCGCGAGATCAATTCTAAGTTTTCTCAACGGTGTTTGTTTCATCCATGCCCAAGTTGCCTTTGTTTTCCCGCCCTCCCACCCTTTTTATTCAAGGACTCATATATGTTAATCAAGTATCCATTTATTCATGTGAAGTTTCTCCATTCTTTTCCTGTCAATGTTCTTATCCGGTGATTTCCCAAGAAGATGCTCAACAGTTTTAAGTTCATCATCCTTCATTGTTGTTTCTTCTCCGGTGGATCCAATTCATGCTTTCAGTGTTGATCATATTCCTTTCCTCGTGTCAAATGCTTTCTCATGCGAGTGCACCTCTCAATCACTCACCTCTGGCTATTCATGTGTTCCAGAGTGTTGAAGATATCTCAAAAGATTTGTGTTTCCATTCTTAATCCGTTGAATCTATTTGGAGATCATTATCTCATTCAAGCTATTTAATTCAACCGGTGCAATCTCTCTTTAAAATCATTTCCAATGGTGTTTTCTTTTTAGTGGGCCCTAACCCACAGGTCTTTTCCCAGGATCTTACCTGACTCTTCGAATTATCAGGAGCGATTCTCAAATTCATTTGAAAGTTTGACGTAAGAATGAAATATCATCAGTCAAATGTGTTTCTCCAAGATCGCTTTCAAATTCTTTTCATTGTTGGCTCAACCTCTTCGCTTTTCATTCTCCCGGAGTATCTCAGTAATTTTGGTGGTGTTTCTTGTCGTCATTTGTAGATCGAAGAAGAGTTCCTCTTAAACCCGTACCCGTTCTTCCAGAGATTCATGGTTCTAGCTTTATGCCATCCTCTCATAATTGTTTTCGATTGTGAGAATTCTTTTCAACCATCCGACGCATTTCATGAGTTGTTTCCATTTCTTTCCTCCGAAGGCCATCAGGTCATAATTCCTCATTCTCAACCTTCAGCTCTCGTTAGCCAAATCTTACCGGTGCATCGTTCAAATATCCTCTAATCAGCTCATGATCTCTTCGTTCACTTGTATCTAAATTCCCTCAGGTATCTTCATTCGTTCTCTAATTCTTACCGGTGATTCACCCCTTTACTTCTTTCATTTTCAATTCTTACGGTGGTTCGTTCAAGATTTCACTTCCTTCATTATCATATCAAATATTCGTTGTTTCAAATCCCACCGGTGGTTCCATCAATACCTTCTCAAGTTTACGCTATATCCCTCTTAATCCTTTCTATGAGAATAAGTAGTATGCCAAATCCGTTGCTTGTCATCAATTTAAATTGGTGAAGGATACGCATAACGTAATTCTTATTATTGTTCTGAGTGATCTAGTTTCTTCTTTCCAGAGTTGTTCATCATGTCACATTTCTCGGTTCGAGATGCTTCATCTTTTCTTTTCCGGAGTTCCAAGTTTTCCGCATTATCTCGTCGCGAAGCTCCATCTAAATTATTGCAAGGCTTCACCTTGTGTTTTCAACTTCTCTTCCTTTTTAATCATCCTTTTATTACCGGATTTCTTCATGGAGGTTCTACATGGTGGTTCATCAAGGATTCCTTTCATTCTTCAATTGTTCTTCAAGTTTTCTCTCGAAGTTATGATCCGCCAAGCTATACTCTAAAAATAAACATGGTGCCCAACACATGTTTTGTTTTGAGGAGTTCAAGCATTCTTCATCTTGCACCCGAAGTGCAATTCTTCCTACTTTTGAGGCGGTGTTATGTCATTCTTGATAATTTTCCTTCGTGTTTCAGGATTCACAAGTTTTCAAGAGTGACATATTGAAATCCATCATTTTCTCTTCGATCACGAGATCTTTTCAACCCAGCAATTTCTTTGTTGGAGTAGCTTGGGTTATATTTCACCTAAAGCCTTCCATTGGGAATGTTGCTATTTGTGGTGCTTATCAATGATCCAACCTTTCTCCATATCCTTCTCGGTGGAAGAAGTTTTCATCTCTTCGTTGATCTCAAAGCAAGCAATTGTTTCCGTTAGTGGCAGAATGTCACCTCATATTCTTGAGATGTTTTCTATAAGCCCACCACAAACTTGTCCTTCTCGTTGTTGGTTTTCCAACAACTCCGTTATAACCTTCTTGGAAGGGTGCTTTCCAAGCTCATTTGTGGCACAAGTTGGCATTTTCTTCTCCATTCTTTTATTCCAGTGATCTATCTTCTATTCTTTCTTCCGAAGGCATTGTGATGTTGTTCTCTTCACTCATCATCTTGTTTTGTCAAGATCATGTTCTTTTCCATGCTTATCCACTTAACCAGGAGTGTTGTGTCTATCATTCCTCTTTTAACCGGAGTCTCAACCAAGTGCTTTCATTTTTCCAAGTTCAAATTATATTCCTTCCATGTTCAACCGGAGTGCTGCCCGAATTCTTCCTCTCTCATCTTGTTTTAACCGGAGTGGTTTCGAATTCTATCTTGTCCATTAAACTCTTGATTCATGTCTTTGCAACCTTCAAGTTCTCGTAATGTTCCTTGTTCCTCTTTTCCAACAGATTGTTTGCAATCTCGTTCATCTCTATTGTACTCTTTCTTCTTAATTGCTCAACCTCTCAAGGTTCGTGGGTTCACTCATTCGTCAAAGAAGCAACTTAGTTTACCTCTTACCTTCCTCTTTCTTTTCCCTCCGGTGCCATCCTAGATCTCGGGACAAGATCCTCTCGTAGTGGTGGAGTGTTGTAACGCCCCAGATACAACTTTCCATATTCGTAACTCCAAGTCTTGCCTTTTTCGGAGATGCTATATGTTATTTCCTCCGTGGTTGGGTTTTTGTCTGCTGTTTTGCATTTTGTTCTTGTTATGCATCTCGTCTCATGTCATCATCTGCATTTCATCCGCATGTTTTTCAAACTTGCATCCGTTCGGGTTCCGCCGGTTCTCTTCGTTGTCCGTTCTGAGCCCAACCACACTCGCACGCGCCCGCGGCACCTCCGAAATATTATTTTATAAGTGGCATAAAAATGTTCTCGGAATGGGTTGCAACTTGTCGTGCGGTCTTATTATAGTGTAGACAGGCCGTCTGCCAAGTTTCGTCGCATTCGGAGTCCATCTGATAGCCCAACCATTAAATGTATAGCGGTACCATTGCCGGTACCTTCGTCGGACGTTTCGGTCTCCGAAACTGCCACTGGGCTGCAACTTCTCTTCTCTTCTCTCGGCCCAACTCCTCTTCACAGCCCACTAGCCCACCTACCTAACCCCCCTCCGCTCCGAACCGTCCCATCGAGATTGAACGGCTCCGAAACGGAGCAAAACAACTAACCCTAGCCCCCCTGCCTTATTTAAACAACCCCCCTTGCCAATTTCGGCCTTCTCCCATCCTCCTCCTTGTTTCCTGCGCCCCCAATCATCAGCGCCGCCGCCCACCTCCATTTCCGTGCCTCCCCAACCGCCGACCGCCACTTGTCGCCACCAGATTGGCCGCGCCGCCAGCCAGCCGCCCTCCAGCCAGTGGCAAAGTGCCACGTCGCCCCTGCCTCCCTCCTCCTCCCACAGGGCCCGCCGGAGCCCATCGCAGGCCCGCCCCGGGCCAGATTCGGTCTGGGACGAGCCCGCGTGAAGCCGTCGTCGCCCGCAACCCCCTCGCGCCCCGAGCTCCGTGCCCGATCCCCGCAGGCGACCAGCGCCTCGCCGCCGGCGACCACCAGGCCGATCCTGCTCCTCTCTCTTTCCCCTGCCTGTGCTTCTTCCTCTTCCTCTCTCAGAGCTCTCTCTCCCCATGTTCCGCAGGACCCCGGAGCCTCGTCATGCCGCTGCATGGAGTTCGCCGGATCTCGCGACCCCCATAGTTCCTGCGCTCGGATCCGTGCCGTTCCTCGCCGTCCTCGTCCACCTCCGGACGGATCCGGTGCCCAGGGACCAGATCTGCCCATTCCCGCCGTCATCCCATGTCGCTGGAGTCCCAACTCCCGCCGGAGTCATCCGTCCGCCGCCTGAACCTGCTGCTGTCGCCTCTGTTCTTCAGTTACGAGAGCAGCAGCGGCTCACTCGCTCGAGCGTTGACCGCGCGTCGCTCGATCGCACGCGCCTGGGCCGGCCTCGCCTCGGCCCAGCTAGCTCCGCCGGCCCCAAGCCTCTCCACCGACTGGGCCAGAGCCCATGGGTGAGCAGCCCCCCAGCGCCTCTCTGTTTTTTTTTCTCGCCGATTGCGCCCAACAGTTTCAGCCAAGTAGTGTTTTTTTCCAGTCTTTGCGATTTAGCTATTATCCCGGATTTACCAGTTTTGCAGAAAAGTCCCTAGTCTTCATGCATATAATAACTCTTGAACCGTGCATCGGAATTAAATAATTTATATATGTAAAATGCTCAGAATTTTGTGTAGATTAATAATATGTCACTTTCATCCATGTTTAAAATGTCTAAATTGCTGTTTGCATTTGTTTTGCACAATGCCATGTTAAAATACTTTATTTCATAACTAAATAACCGTAGCTCGGTTTTAAATAAACTTTATATGTAAATGGGGTGGAAAAATGCCTAGTTTAACATGGTGCACTTTATTTTCCTGTTTAACAACCTTAAAATATGGTTTAGGGCAGAACAGTACCAAATTCATTTTATGCACATGGGGATTTTCCGGAATTGTTGTTTGTTACTTCCGGCCTCATTTAAACTTGCCTAGATAGGTAATTTTCATATGCTTCACCCCTTGCCATGTTTAACAACATTTAACATTGTTGTGTACCTAAACGAGAGAGAACTAAATAACTCAGATGTGGTGTTTCGTCAATATGCAACTCGTTGCATATTGAGCTCCACTTAACTGGTAGTATTTTTGTTGCACTTTGCCATGCCATGCCTCTTTAAACCGGACATGCATCATACTTGTGTGTGTGTCATGCCATGTTTATGTGATGTTTGTTTACCATGTTGTTTGTTTCTTTCCGGTGTTGCTTCTTAGTTCCGGTTATGTTGCGATTGTGAGGATTCGTTCGACTGCTCCCGTTCGTCTTCTTCATGGACTCGTTCTTCTTCCTTGCGGGATTTCAGGCAAGATGACCGCTACCCTGGATCTCACTACTATCATTGCTATGCTAGTTGCTTCGTTCCATCGCTATGCTGCGTTACCTATCGTTTGCTCATCAAGCCTCCCAAATTGCCATGAACCTCTAACCTTTGACACCCTTCCTAGCAAACCATTGCTTGGCTATGTTACCGCTTTGCTCAGCCCCTCTTACAGCGTTGTTAGTTGCAGGTGAAGTTGAAGATTGCTCCATGGTGGACAGGATTATGTTGGGATATCACAATATCTCTTATATTATTAATGCATCTATATATTTGGTAAAGGGTGGAAGGCTCGGCCTTATGCCTGGTGTTTTGTTCCACTCTTGCCGCCCTAGTTTCTGTCATACCGGTGTTATGTTCCCGGATTTTGCGTTCCTTACGCAGTCGGGTGATTTATGGGACCCCTTTGACAGTTCGCTTTGTATAAAACTCCTCCAGCAAGGCCCAACATTGGTTTTACCATTTGCCTCACCACCACCTATATTTCCCTTGGGAGAAATTAACCCAAGGGTCATCTTTATTACAGCCCCCCCGGGCCAATGCTTGTCTAAGTGTTGGTCCGAACTAGAGCCCTTTGCAGCGCCCCCTCAGGGAAACTTGAGGTCTGGTTTTAGTTGTACAGATTGCTCATCCGGTGTTGCCCTGAGAACGAGATATGTGCAGCTCCTATCGGGATTGTCGGCGCATCGGGCGGCTTTGCTGGTCTTGTTTTACCATTGTCGAAATGTCTTGTAAACCGGGATTCCGAGTCTGATCGGGTCTTCCTGGGAGAAGGTATATCCTTCATTGATCGCGAGAGCTTATCATGGGCTAAGTTGGGACACCCCTGCAGGGTATAATCTTTCGAAAGCCGTGCCTGTGGTTATAGGCAGATGGGAATTTGTTAATGTCTGGTTGTAGATAACTTGACACCAGATCCGAATTAAAACGCATCAACCGCGTGTGTAGCCGTGATGGTCTCTTTTCGGCGGAGGCCGGGAAGTGAACACGGTTTCTGGGTTATGTTTGACGTAAGTAGGAGTTCAGGATCACTTCTTGATCATTGCTAGTTTTACGACCGTTCCGCTTGATCTCTTCTCGCTCTTATTTGCGTATGTTAGCCACCATATATGCTTAGTTGCTGTTGCAACCTCACCACTTTACCCCTTCCTTTCTCCTTTAAGCTTTGCTAGTCTTGATACCCATGGTAATGGGATTGCTGAGTCCTCGTAGCTCACACATTACTACAACAACAGTTGCAGGTACAGGTTTTGCGATGATCATGACGCGAGAGCAATGCTTGCTTGCGTTGAGCTCTTCTTCTGCTTCTTTGATCAGGGATAGGTTCCAGGTCGGCAGCCTGGGCTAGCAGGGTGGATGTCGTTTGAGTTTCTGTTTGTGTTCCATCCGTAGTCGGATGATGCTCTTATGTATTGTGATGTTGTATTTGTGTGGCATTGTATGCCTTATGTATGTATCCCCATCTATTATGTAATGTTGATGTAATGATATCCACCTTGCAAAAGCGTTTTGATATGCGGGTCTATCCTTGGTGGGACCTTCGAGTTCCTTTTGGATAGGGTCGCATATTGGGCGTGACATCATAGGTGTCCGATGATCCTGGCTTCCTGAATGAGCAGCAGGCGCTGTATCAGACCATCCTTAGGGCCCGCGAGGCCCTCTCCGTTGTCCTTCAAGTTGTTGCGCTCGCCGTGGCACCGAGCATTGTTAACATCGTCAACGAACATGAGGATTCAGGAGATGACTTTATTTTGACTCGATGACACTAGGGACCCACTAGGGCCATAACCGTACGTACGCAAGTGCCTCCTTATCATGTACAACTATATTTTTTTGCTTTCTCTTGGTTTCCTGACATCACGGTCCCACACCATTGTCAACATATTTAGTCAATATAAACGAGAGAATTGCACAAGGTGCGGCCGACAGCTGGGACCAAGGAGCTCGAGCAGTATTTGTGTTTTTGAGGTGTGAGCACTGCAGACTTTTTGTTGGCGGTGATTTTGTTGTTGTTCAGAGGAGAGCATGGTATTAACTGGGCGGGCTGTGGCCCGTCTAGCCCAGGCTAGATATCCAACCCAGATACTAATTTTTTCAAGATGAAAATGGCTAGCCCAGCTATACGTCTTTTTGAGGAATACCCACGCAAGGTCAACTTGTTATTCTCCGCCCCGCTGGGCTGCAAATCTTTCCTAGGAGGGATGCATTACGCTTAACAGGAAAATGGGCTTTAAAAAATAATAAATGGGATGTAATTATAAAAACTGTGCAGTAACTAGAAAAAATGCACCAAACACGAAATTAGTTTATAAAATATTATTTATTGATTTTGAAAATCTTAATTTTTCATTGCTGCGCGCGCAATGTTTCGTTTCGTTGGATTTTTACGTAATACAAATTTATATTTAATCTGACTAGAAATTTCGGGATAAAAATTATTTGGATCCCATCAAAATGTGGGAAATTTTATTAAATTCTGTCTTCAACAGTTGGTTGAAATTATTAATCATTGTCCTAGCTAGAGAATGTGCTGTACTTTTAACAAACTGTAAATGGGCTGTACATTCTTACAAAACGCAAATGGGCTATAAGTTCTCTGCCGCACACTTGTGGGCCTACTAAGTACACGTCCCCTAAAAAAATAAGTTGACGCATATGCAAGGCTTTGTCAACTTATTATAGTCAACACACGGTTCTAGCAGCAGTGGCCGTTGGATGTCTATCCAACGGATGTCGTGCTTCTTCTTCAATCTCGGATATTCTTAGCTTCGGCCGCCCAAAAAATGATTCCTCCCCCTGACATCTAGGGCGCACCGTTTCGGAGGCTGACCTGTGGGCCTACTAAGTTGGAGCGTACCAAGAGCTTTGTCACCTTAGTCAATAATAAATGATTCTAGCTTCAGTGACCGTACGATGTCCATCCAACGGCCGTAGTGCTTCTTCAACCTCTGGTCTTCTTGGTCCAGCCGCCCAAAGTAGCGCCGGTCGTGCTGCCTGCTCCTGCCTCCCGTGGCCGGCTGTGCTGCCGCAGAGGCCTCACCGCCCCCATACTACTCCCACCGCTGGCCAGGCCATCCCTCCAATCACCCACACCCACTGTTATTTTGCGGCGACGGTAGCCTCACACCGCAGCCGAACAAATGAACCCTCGTACTCCTCTCCGCGCGGGCTTCCACTGTTGCATCTTCCCCGGCTGCGTGTCGTCCCCTTCCTAGGCCTCGCCGTCGTACACCGCCCTGGTGCTCTCGGCGCGGCGTGGTTAACGTGGTCAACGACCGACTTCCATCGGAAGAGTACTGTACATGGAGAGGCTGACAACTGGGTCCACGACGGCCGCAAGGAAGTGCCTCCTTATTACGTGCAAAATAATTATTCCTCCACCTGACAGCATTCACCCACCGGATGGGCCACCTTATTTCGCGAAAAAATGTTCCCCCCCTGACTGCTGGGACCCACCGGACGTGCCACCGTATTTCATGAAAAAAACGTTCCCCCCGCTGTCAGCTCGGACCCACCGGAAGTGCCTCCTTATTACACACAAAAAAATGAATACTCCCCTTGCTAGCTGGGACCCACCTTGGTGGGAGGCTGACTTGTGGGCCTACTAAGTTGACAGGGATGGAGGGCTTTGTCAACTTAGTCAATATGAACGATTCTAGCTCCAGTGACCGTACGATGTCCATCCAACGGCCGTAGTGCTTCTTCAACCTCTGGTCTTCTTGCTCCAGCCGCCCAAAGCAGCGCCGGTCGTGCCGCCTGCTCCTGCCTCTCATGGCCGGCTATGCTGCCGCGGAGGCCTCACCGCCCCTACTATTCCCACCGCTGGCCAGGGCCTGCAGCGACGACAGCCTCACACCGGAGCCGAACGAGTGAACCCTCATACTCCTCTTCGCGTGGGCATCCACTGCCACATCTTCACCGGCTCCGCGTCATCCCCTTCCCAGGCCTCGCCGTCGTCCACCGCCCTTGTGCTCTCATCGCGGCGTGGTCAACGTGGTCAAGGAACGACTTCCATCGGACATGAACTGTATGTGGAGTGGCTGACAGCTGGGTCCACGACCGCAGCAAGGAAGTGCCTCCTTATTACGCGGAAAATAATGATTCCTCCACCTGACAGCAGGGACCCATTGGACGGGCCACCGTATTTCGCAAAAAAAATGTTTCCACCCTGACTGCTGGGACCCACCAGCTACACCTTCACACGCAAGGAAGTGCGTCCGGGCAAAAAAAAAACGATTCGCCCCCTGACTGCTGGGACCCACCAGCTACATCTTCGCACGCAAGGAAGTGCGTCCGGGCAAAAAAAAAACGATTCGCCCCCTGACTGATGGGACCTACCAGCTACATCTTCGCACGCAAGGAAGTGCGTCCAGGCAAAAAAACGATTCGGCCCCTGACTGCTGGGACCCACCAGCTACATCTTCGTAGGCAAGGAAGTGCCTGACAGTCGGGACCCACGTGGTCGAAGCGTACATAGCGTTGTCATTCTGGTCGCGAACGTGTACATACATATATACTGGTGTATGTAGAGGCGCGCACGTGTCTTAGTAGAGGCGCGCACGTAGCATGTACATGCACGTACAGCGGCCAGGGTGCAAGAAAGAAAATACGACCACGTACGTACATACAGGCAGGGTCTCGAACGCCTACTCGCGCATACATATGGCCAGGGCTCGTGTACATGGCTGGGTCAAAACGGAGAAACAGCGTTGTCATGTTCATGGGGAGGCAACGAAATGCGTCGTCTTCATGGGGAGGCAACCGAATGCGTCGTGTTCATGGGGAGGCAACAGAATGCGTCGTGTTGATGGGGAGGCAACGGAATGCGTCGTGTTCATCGGGAGGCAACGGAACGCGTGGGAGCCAACCGGCTGGGTCAGAATGGAATGCATGGTCGTGTTCATCGGGAGGGTTTGGACGGAACATGCGATGGAAACGAGGCCTGGCATACCACAGAATGGAGGAAACGACCTTGTGTTCGACCGGCCACGTTCGAAACGGGATCCTGTTCATCGGGAGGGGTCTGGCGTCCCGCAAAACGGAGGAAACAGACCTCCTACGGTCGAAACGGGGGTCCTGTTGATCGGGAGGGGTGTGGCGTACCGCAAAACGGACGAAACGGACCTCCTACGGTCGAAACAGGGGTCTTGTTGATCAGGAGGGGTGTGGCGTACCACAAAACGGACGAAACGGACTTGTGTTGGAGCGCTACGGTCGAAACAGGGGTCCTGTTCATCGGGAGGGGTGTGGCGTACCACAAAACGGGACTCCACGGGATACTGTTCATCTCCACCGTCAACCTCCTCCAGCCTCCACGGGCTACTGTTCATCCACCGTCGACCTCCTCCAGCCTCCACGGGCTCCTGTTCATCCAGCCTCCACCGCGCGCTACTCCACTGGCTACTGCTCAACCACCCCTCCAGGGGCACCCCTCCACCATATGCTATTCATCCAACCCTCCACACCACGGGGTCCTGTTCAACCACCCCTCCACGGGCACCCCCCACCATCTACTGTTCATCCAGCCCTCCACACCACGGGGTCCTGTTCATCCAGAGGCAAGGCCACCGATCACTGTTCATCCAAACCCCCTGCAACACTCACTGTTCATCCAATCGATCGGCTTCAGTTAGCAGCAGTAGCGAAGGATCGCTCGATCGGGTTCAGCTAACAGCCATCGATCGATCGCTCGAGTTCAGTAACACGTAGCCTGCATTGAAATCGCTCGGGTTCAGTAAGAGCCCAATGCCTCGCTCGGGTTTAGTTAGAGCCAATGCCTCGCACACACGCGCATACCTTACGAGAGAAATGTGCATCGCTCGGCCCCCGACCTCCCACCGTAACCGGGAACTCCCCGAAATTTTCCTCCCCTCCCTTCTACCACGGTTTTTTCCGTCATGGACGGCCCAAAGAATGTCATGCAGCTGCGTCTCCGGCCCGCCCAGGATGAAAAGCCCATTTTCTATCATGATTTTTTGTCATAGAAGTAGGAGCCCACCACATCTATGATGATACCGGGTTTTGTCACAATTATCGTCATAGTAGTGTCATATGTATGATGGAAAAAAAAATTCGTTCTCCCAAAATGTCACGGATGTGTCTTTTTTTGTAGTGCATGAAGATCATGGTGCTACTTTGAAGCACAAGTGTGGAAAAAAGATAGTAGCATTGTCCCTTCTCTCTTTTCTCTCATTTTTTTATTTCTTCTTCTTTTTTCTTTTTTTATTTGGTGGGCTTCTTTGGCCTCTTTTTTTTATATGGGCTTCTTTGGCCTCTTTTTTTATAAGTCCGAAGTCCCATCCGGACTTGTGGGGGAATCGTATTCTTCATCATCCTTTTCTCACTTGGGACAATGCTCTAATAATGAAGATCATTACACTTTTATTGATTTACAACTCAAGAATTACAACTCAATACTTAGAACAAAATATGACTCTACGTGAATGCCTCCGGGAGTGTATCGGGATATGCAATGAACTAAGAGTGACATGTATGAAAAATTATGGAGGTGGCCTTGCCACAAATACAATGTCAACTACATGATCATGCAAAGAGCCATATGACAATGATGGGGCGTGTCATAATAAACGAAACGGTGGAAAGTTGCATGGCAATATATTTAGGAATGGCTATGGAAATGCCATAATAGGTAGGTATGGTGGCTATTTTGAGGAAGGTAAATAATGGGTGCATGATACCGGCGAAAGTTACGCGGCATAATAGAGGCTAGCAATGGTGGAAGGGTGAGAGTGCATATAATCCATGGACTCACATTAGTCATAAAGAACTCATATACTTATTGCAAAAGTTTACTTGCCCTCGAAGCAAAGTACTACTACGCATGCTCCTAGGGGAAGGGTTGGTAGGAGTTAACCATCGCGCGATCCCGACCTCCACACATAAGGAAGACAATTAAAAGAGCACCCCATGCAACAAATTTTTCACACAACTTTTACCATACGTGCATGCTACGGGACTTGCCAACCTGAACACAAGTATTTCTCAATTTCATAATTACCCAACTAGCATGACTCTAACATTACCACCTTTATATCTCAAAACAACTATCAAGCATCAAATTGATCATAGTGTTTAATGCACTTTCTATGATAGTTTTTATTATACTCAACTTGGATGCTCATCATTCTAGGACCAATTTTATAACCATAACAAATACCACGCTGTTCTAAAAGACTCTCAAAATAATATAAGTGAAGCATGAGAGATCATACAATTTCGACAAAATAAATCCACCGCTGTGCTCTAAAAAGATATAAGTGAAGCACTAGAGCAAGATTGTCTAGCTCCAAAGATATAAGTGAAGCACATAGAGTATTCTAATAAATTCCGAAACATGTGTGTCTCTCCCAAAAGGTGTGTACAAAAGGGATGATTGTGGTAAAATAAAAAGCAAAGACTCATATCGTACAAGATGCTCCAAGCAAAACACATATCATGTGGTTAATAAAAATATAGCTCCAAGTAAAGTTACCGATGAACGAAGACGAAAGAGGGGATGCCTTCCGGGGCATCCCCAAGCTTAGCCTCTTGGTTATCCTTGAATATTACCTTGGGGTGCCTTGGGAATCCACAAGCTTAGGCTCTTGTCACTCCTTATTCCATAGTCCATCAAATCTTTACCCAAAACCTGAAAAGTTCACAACACAAAACTCAATAGAAAACTCGTAAGCTCCGTTAGTATAAGAAAATAAAACCACCACTTAGGTACTGTTGTGAACTCATGATAAATTCATATTGGTGTAATATCTATTGTATTTCAACTTCTCTATGGTTTATACCCTTCGATACTACTCATAGATTCATCAAAATAAGCAAACAACACATAAAAAACATAATCTGTCAAAAACAGAATAGTCTGTAGTAATATGTATCATTCGAATACTTCCGTAACTTTAAAAATCCTACCAAATTAGGAAAACCTGAGCAATTTGTGTACCAATCCAAATAAAAATGAATCAGATGAAAAGCACGTTTCCGTGAATTATCAAAACTAATTTACTGGGTGCAGAAGTTTCTGATTTTCAGCAGGTTCAACACAACTATCACCGTAAGCTATTCTAAAGGTCTTACTTGGCACTTTATTGAAACAAAAAGCTATAAAACATGATTACTACAGTAGCATAATCATGTGAACATGCAAAAACAGTAAAGTTAAATATTGGGTTGTCTCCCAACAAGCACTTTTCTTTGATGCCTTTTAGCTAGGCATGATGATGACAATGATGCTCACATAAAAGATAAGATATGAAACATAGAGAGAGCATCATGAAGAATATGACTAGAACATTTAAGCCTAACCAAATTCCTATGCATAGGGATTTTGTGAGCAAACAACTTATGGGAACAATAATCAACTAGCATAGAAAGGCAAAACAAGCATAACTGCAAGATTTTAAGCACATAGATAGGAGACTTGATATTATTCCAATATGAAGGAGCATAAGATACTCTCTCATAATAATTTTCAGTAGCATCATGAATGAACTCAACAATATAACCAGCACCTAAATCATTCTTTTCATGATCTACTTGCATAGAAAATTTTCTACTCTCCACATAAGCAAAATTCTTCTTATTCGGAATAGTGGGAGTATCATAAGAGACTCGAATACTATAAATTGTTTCCACATTAAAAGAGTAATGTTCAGAAAAAGGGTAATCATAATCATGAAAAGTTTTATAAATATAATCATCATACTTTTTATAGCATAAGTCTCATCGCAATAATCATCATAAGTAGCAACTTTGTTCTCATTATAATCAATTGAAACCTCTTCCAAAATAGTGGATTCATCACTAAATAAAGTCATGACCTCTCCAAATCCACTTCCATAAATATTATAAGATTCAACACCCTCCAAAATAGTGGGAACATTACTTCCTAAAGTTCACACTCTTCCAAACCCACTTTCATCAATATAACCATCATAAATAGGAGGCATGCTATCATCATAATAAATTTGCTCATCGAAAATTGGGAGGCTAAAAATATCATCTTCATTAAACGTAGCATCCCCAAGCTTGGGACAAACATTAATTGCAACAAATATATTCTCAAACATGCCATTCTCATCAAACATAGCATCCCCAAGCTTGGACCTTTTCATATCATAAGCATAATCACTCTCATCATTAATAGTATGGATAGCACCAATTGTATAACAATTTTCATCATCACAATGAGTAATAGGAGCAACATCATTTGGGAGGGTTACCTTTCTACCTTTTCTTCTCCATCTTTCATTTTTCTTCTTCACATCATGTGTGGGTTTAACCCTCTTTTTTTAGCTCCTTATTAATGAGATTGGTTGAATAGAAGGCTCCTCCTCGTTTCCTGATTCATCATAAGAAATAATAGGAGGATACTGGGAAGTCTCTTCCCTATCATTAGTATTCTCTTCATCTTCTATTTGCTTTCTTTTCTTTATGTAATTGGCAATATAAGGATTTTCAATGCAATTCACTGCACAATACATATAAATTTCCTCTAGATCAATATCAAGGAATTTCTCAAGGTTATATTCTGGAATATGCTTAGTTAAACGTTTCATTTATTCATAACCCAAAAGCAAACTAAGTTCATTATGATGCGCAAGGGAAATCAAGTCGTCACAATTTTTGGACACGATTTGATCATGAAACAATTTGCAACAGAGATTTAAATGACCATGTTCATTGCAAAGTTCACAAGTACGGTAAAGAAATTTTGAATTTTCAGCACTCACATCTAGCCTTTCTTGCAACCATTTAGTTTCTAAATACTTATGCCTCTTCCAAAATCTATCCTCCCTATTTGGTGTGTACTTGCAAACTCTATGCACTCCACAAAAATTGACATGCTTATAATAGACATTTTCATCATGACTAGTGCAATCATCATTAGTACTATGGATATTCAAAGAGTTCATACTAACAACATTGCAATCATGTTCATCCTTCAAAGATTTAGTGCCAAACATTTTATAGACTTCTTCTTCTAGCACTTGAGCACAATTTTCCTTTCCATCATTCTCATGAAAGATATTAAAAAGGTGAAGCGTATGAGGCAAACTCAATTCCATTTTTTTGTAGTTTTCTTTTATAAACTAAACTAGTGATAAAACAAGAAACAAAAAGATTCGATTGCAAGATCTAAAGATATACCTTCAAGCACTCACCTTCCCGGCAACGGCACCAGAAAAGAGCTTGATGTCTACTACACAACCTTCTTCTTGTAGACATTGTTGGGCCTCCAAGTGCAGAGGTTTGTAGGATAGTAGCAAATTTCCCTCAAGTGGATGACCTAAGTTTTATCAATCCGTGGGAGGCGTAGGATGAAGATGGTCTCTCTCAAACAACCCTGCAACCAAATAACAAAGAGTCTCTTGTGTCCCCCACACACCCAATACAATGGTAAATTGTAGAGGTGCACTAGTTCGGCGAAGAGATGGTGATACAAGTACAATATGGATGGTATATATAGGTTTTTGTAATCTGAAATTATAAAAACAGCAAGGTAACTAATGATAAAAGTGAGCGTAAACGGTATTGCAATGCTAGGAAACAAGGCATAGGGTTCATAGTTTCACTAGTGCAAGTTCTCTCAACAATAATAACATAATTGGACCATATAACTATCCCTCAACATGCAACAAAGAGTCACTCCAAAGTCACTAATAGCAGAGAAGAAATGAAGAGATTATGGTAGGGTACGAAACCACATCAAAGTTATCCTTTTTGATCGATCTATTCAAGAGTCTGTAGTAAAATAACATGAAGCTACTCTTTCCATCCGATCTATGATAGAGTTCATACTAGAATAACACCTTAAGACAGAAATCAACCAAAAAACCTAATGTCACCTAGATACTCCATTGTCACCTCAAGTATCCGTGGGCATGATTATATGGTATGCATCACACAATCTCAGATTCATCTATTCAACCAACACAAAGAACTTCAAAGAGTGCCCCAAAGTTCCTACCGGAGAGTCAAGACGAAAACGTGTGCCAACCCCTATGCATAAGTTCATTGAACCCGCAAGTTGATCACCAAAACATACAAGAAGTAGATCACATGAATATCCCATTGTCATCACAAATAAGCACGGCAAGACATACATCAAGTGTTCTCAAATACTTAAAGACTCAATCCAACAAGAAAACTTCAAGGGGAAAATTTAATTCATCACAAGAGAGTAGAGGGGGAGAAACATCATAAGATCCAACTATAATAGCAAAGCTCGCGATACATCAAGATCGTGCCAAATCAAGAACACGAGAGAGAGAGATCAAACACATAGCTATTGGTACATACCCTCAGCCCCGAGGGTGAACTACTCCCTCCTCGTCATGGAGAGCGCCGAGATGATGAAGATGGCCACCGGTGAGGGATCCCCCCTCCGGCAGGGTTCCGGAACAGGGTCCCGATTGGTTTTTGGTGGCTATAGAGGCTTGCGGCAGTGGAACTCCCGATCTATTGTGCTCCATGTTATAGGCGAAAGAAGTCGGTCAGGGGAGCCACGAGGGGCCCATGAGGGTGGGAGGCGCGCCCAGGGGGTAGGGCGCGCCTCCCTACCTCGTGGCCACCTTGAAGCTTCCCCGACGTCTACTCCAAGTCCCCTGGATTGCTTCCATTCCAAAAATAACTCTCCTGAAGGTTTCATTCCGTTTGGACTCCGTTTGATATTCCTTTTCTTCGAAACGCTAAAATAGGCAAGAAAACAACAATTTGGGATGGGCCTCCGATTAGTAGGTTAGTCCCAAAAATGATATAAAAGTGTACAGTAAAGCCCATAAACATCCAAAATGGGTAATATAATAGCATGGAACAATAAAAAATTATAGATATATTGGAGACATAGCACTGCGTGTGACTCGAATGGAAAATTCGAGAATCTTGACTGGCTTCTCTTCATAGGTCAAATCACTGTCTAACTGAATTGCTTCCAGTGGCACTGTATCTTTCAGAGGAATATCGGCCATCTCTGCGTGGCACTCATTCAACTGGTAAACGTGAAACATATCATGAACTCCCGACAATCCTTCTGGCAATTCCAGCTTGTATGCAACTTCTCCCATGCGTTCCAAAAACTCTGTATGGTCCCACAAAACATGGTGCTAGCTTTCCCTTGACTCCAAAACGTTTCACTCCTCGAAGTGGGAGCACACGAAGATATGCTTTGTCTCCAACTTCGTAAACTATCTCCTTGCGTTTAGTATCCGCATGACTCTTCTGCCTGGACTGGGCTACCTTGAGTCTGTCGCGAATCAACTTGACCTTCTCTTCAGAGTCTTTGATTAAGTCTGGTCCGAACAACTGTCGATCTCCAACTTCATCCCACGATAACAGTGTCCTGCACCTCCTTTCGTACAAGGCTTCGAAAGGGGACATCTTCAAACTAGCTTGATAATTGTTGTTATAAGAGAACTCTGCATACGGCAAATTGTCATCCCAACTAGATCCATAATCTAGCGCACAAGCTCTCAACATGTCCTCCAGAATCTGACTAACTCTTTCGGTCTGTCCATCCGTCTGTGGATGAAACGCTATACTGAACTCTAGCCTGGTACCCAAAGTTTCATGCAACTGATTCCAAAACTTTGAAGTAAACTGGGTTCCTCTATCTGATACAATGGTCCTCGGAACTCCATGCAAACACACGATCCTGGTCATGTATATCTTGGCCAACTTAGAACTCGTATAGGTTGTCTTCACCGGGATGAAATGAGCTACTTTCGTCAAACGATCGACTACAACCCAGATGGAGTCATAGCCTGAATGAGTCCTGGGTAATTCGGTGATAAAATCCATGCCAAGTTTATCCCACTTCCATTTAGGGCTGCAAACGAGTCGAGTTCGAGCGAGTTGGACTAGGCTCAGCTCAATTCATACTAAAATTCGAGCGAGCTCAAATTAAGCGGAGCTCAAGGTCGAGCTGTAGAAAGTGGCTCGTGCTCAGCTTGTAACGATCTCGAGTCGATCTCGAGCTAGTTTTGAGCTAAATAAGATGATTTTTTTTCTAAATAATTGAGACAAATTTTCACATAAGATATGCCACAACATAAGAAGTCACTGTAAATTTGGACTTATTCTTTATCAACTGGAGATAAGATATCATAGACGAACTAGCAAGAGAAGAAAACAAAGGTGCATCTGCTCTCAATTTTTGGCAAAAATAATAAGATAGTCAACACACTGCTAATCTCACACCATATTGAGGCCCAAATTTTCTTCGCTCTTAATTAAGCTTCCATGTTTGTTAGTAAGTAAAATGGAGAAAAATTCGCACACGATATATATGGTAATAAACTAACCATTTTTTTGTAATAAACATGAAAATTATTTAATATACTTATATGATATCGAGCTATCGAGCTAAAACCGAGCGAGCCAATACTGGCTCAAGATCAGCTCGTTTCTCGATCGAGATACATAAAGTGCTCATACTCAGTTCATTTCCTTTCAAATCGATCTCGAGTCGAGCCAAAATGCGAGTCGATCTCGAGCAGCTCACGAGCCTCGAGCTTTTCTTGCATCCCTACTTCCATTCGGGTACCGGCAATGGCTGTAGCAATCCAGCTGGCTTCTAATGCTCTGCCTTGACTCTCTGACATACATCACATACTGCTACATACTCGGCAATATCCTTCTTCATTCCTATCCACCAGAAACTTTCCTTCAAATACAGATAGATCTTAGTGTTGCCTGGGTGAATTGAGTACGGCGAATCATGGGCCTCCTGCAGAATCAACTTCCTGATCTCGGGGTCATTAGACACATATATGCGATCCTCAAACCATAAGGTGTCGTGCTCATCCTCATGAAATCCTTTAGCCTTTCCTTTACTCATCCTTTCCTTCATTTCAGCAATCTCCTTGTCAGCCTTCTGGGCTTCTCTGATCTTACCCAAAAGAGTGACTAAATTTCCAATGCTGCAACATAACCTCTCGGAACTATCTCCAAGCATAGCTCTCGAAGATCTTGTGCTAACTCCTTTGGCAATCCTCAGGTTATGAACGTGTTAACATAACTCTTGTGGCTGAACGCATCTGCTACGACATTGGCCTTTCCTGGATGATAGTGCAATTTCATATCATAATCCTTGATGAGCTCCAACCATCTCCTTTGCCTGAGATTCAACTCTTTCTGCGTGAAGATGCATTTCAAACTCTTATGATCCATGTATACATCACAATGGTTTCTGATGAGAAAGTGTCTCCATGTCTTCAGCGCATGCACTACGGCTGCTAACTCCAAATCATGCATAGCATAATTCAGCTCATGAGGTCGAAGCTATCGTGAGGCATATGAAACAACTCTTCCTTCCTGCATAAGCACACCTCCAAGTCCTCGACGTGAAGCGTTACAATATACTTGGTAATCCTTTCATTGGTCTGGGAGAATCAGCACTAGGGCTGTAACCAAACGTTTCTTCAACTCCTGAAAGCTGGCTTCACACTCCTCAGTCCATTTAAACTTGGTGTCCTTCTTTAATAACTCCGTCATAGGCTTTGCAATATTCGAGAAATTCTCAATAAATCTCCGGTAATATCCTGCGAGTCCAAGAAAACTCCTGATCTCTCCAACTGATGTGGGTGCCACCCACTTAGTAACAGAAGCAACCTTGGTAGGGTCTACAACTATTCCTTCTCCGGATATAACATGTCCGAGGAATCCAACTTCCTTTAACCAAAACTAACATTTGCTGAACTTGGCATACAACTGATGTTCCCTGAGCTTCTCAAGAACCAAACGCAAATGCTCCTTATGCTCTTCTTCATTCTTCGAGTAGACCAATATATCATCAATAAACACAACGACAAACTTATCCAGAAACTCCATAAACACCTTGTTCATCATATTCATGAAATAGGCAGGCGCATTAGTAAGACCAAATGACATAACGGTATACTCATATAGCCCGTACCTTGTGGTAAAGGCTATCTTAGGTATATCTTGCTCTCGGATCTTCAACTCGCGATTGCTACCTCTTGAGCACTGCGTTGGTTTACCCCGAAGAGGAGAGGATGATGCAGTAAAGTAGCATAAGTATTTCCCTCAGTTTTTGAGAACCAAGGTATCAATCGAGTAGGAGACCATGCACAAGTCCCTCGTACCTGCACAAAATGATAGCTACTTGCAACCAACGCAATTAGGGGTTGTCAATCCCTTCACGGTCACTTACGAGGGTGAGATCTGATAGAGATGATAAATAATATTTTTGGTATTTTTGATATAGAGATGCAAAGTGAAAAGTAAAAGGCAAAGTAAAAACAAAGCAAATAATAAAGTGATAGAGATTGATATGATGAGAATAGACCCGGGGGCCATAGGTTTCACTAGTGGCTTCTCTCAAGAGCATAAGTATTCTACGATGGGTGAACAAATTACTGTTGAGCAATTGATAGAATTGAGCATAATTATGAGTATATCTCAGTATGATCATGTATATAGGCATCACGTCCGAGACAAGTAGATCAAAACAATTCTGCATCTACTACTATTACTCCACTCATCGACCGCTATACAGCATGCATCTAGAGTATTAAGTTAAAACAGAGTAACACCTTAAGCAAGATGACATGATGTAGAGGGATAAATTCATGCAATATGATAAAAACCCCATCTTGTTATCCTCGATGGCAACAATACAATACGTGCCTTGCTGCCCCTGCTATCACTGGGAAAGGACACCACAAGATTGAACCCAAAGCTAAACACTTCTCCCATTGCAAGAACTACCAATCTAGTTGGCCAAACCAAACGGATAATTCGAAGAGACTTGCAAAGATAACTCAATCATACATAAAAGAATTCAGAGAAGATTCAAATATTATTCATAGATAATCTGGATCATAAACCCACAATTCATCGGTCTCAACAAACACACTGCAAAAAGAAGATTACATCGAATAGATCTCCACAAGAGAGGGGGGGGGGACATTGTATTGAGATCCAAAAATAGAGAAGAAGCCATCTAGCTACTAGCTATGGACCCGAAGGTCTGAAGTAAACTACTCACACTTCATCGGAGAGGCTATGGTGTTGATGTAGAAGCCCTCCATGGTAGATGCCCCCTCCGGCGGAGCTCCGGAACAGGCCCCAAGATGGGATCTCGTGGATACAGAAAGTTGAGATGGTGGAATTAGGTTTTTGGCTTCGTATTTGATCTGTCGGGGGTACGTAGGTATATATAGGAGGAAGGAGTACATTGGTGGAGCAACAGGGGGCCCATGAGGTAGGGGGGCATGCCCTACGGGGGGGGGGGGGGGCACCCTCGTGACCTCGTCGGTTACTTCTTGGAGTAGGGTCCAAGTCTCCTGGATCACGTTCGGTGAGAAAATCACGTTCCCGAAGGTTTCATTCCGTTTGGACTCCGTTTGATATTCTGTTTCTTCGAAACACTAAAATAGGCAAAAAACAACAATTCTGGGCTGGGCCTCCGGTTAAAAGGTTAGTCCCAAAAATAATATAAAAGTGGAAAATAAAGCCCAATATAGTCCAAAATAGTAGATAAAGTAGCATGGAGCAATCAAAAATTATAGATACGTTGGAGACGTATCAAGCATCCCCAAGCTTAATTCCTGCTCGTCCTTGAGTAGGTAAATGATAAAAAAAGAATTTCTGATGCGGAGAGATACTTTGGCATAATTTCAATGTAAATCTTCTTAATTGTGGCATGAATATTCAGATCCGAAAGATTCAAGACAAAAGTTCATATTGACATAAAAGTAATAATACTTCAAGCATACTAATCAAAGCAATCATGTCTTCTCAAAATAACATGGCTAAAGAAAGTTATCCCTACAAAATCATATAGTCTAGCTGTTGCTCTATCTTCATCACACAAAGTATTTAATCATGCACGACCACGATGACAAGCCAAGCAATTGTTTCATACTTTAGCAATCTCAAACTCTTTGAACTTTCACGCAATACATGAGCGTGAGCCATGGACATAACACTATAGGTGGAATAGAATGGTGGTTGTGGAGAAGACAAAAAGGAGATGATAGTCTCACATCAACTAGGCGTATCAACGGGCTATGGAGATGCCCATCAATAGATATCAATGTGAGTGAGTAGGGATTGCCATGCAACGGATGCACTAGAGCTATAAGTATATGAAAGCTCAACAAAAGGAACTAAGTGGGTGTGCATCCAACTTGCTTGCTCACGAAGACCTAGGGCACTTTTGAGGAAGCCCATCATTGGAACATACAAGCCAAGTTCTATAATGAAAAATTCCCACTAGTATATGAAAGTGACAACATATGAGACTCTCTTATTATGAAGATCATGGTGCTACTTTGAAGCACAAGTGTGGTAAAAGGATAGTAGCATTGTCCCTTCTCTCTTTTTCTCTCATTTTTTTGTTTGGGCCTTTTCTATTTTTTTATGGCTTTTTTTTCGTCCAGAGTCTCATCCCGACTTATGGGGGAATCATAGTCTCCATCATCCTTTCCTCACTGGGACAATGCTCTAATAATGATGATCATCACACTTTTATTTTTCTTACAACTCAACAATTACAACTCGATACTTAGAACAAAATATGACTCTATATGAATGCCTCCGATGGTGTACCGGGATATGCAATGAATCAAGAGCAACATGTATGAAAATTATGAAGATGGACTTGCCACAAATATAATGTAAACTACATGTTCATGCAAAAAGCAATATGACAATGATGGAGCGTGTCATAATAAACGGAACGGTGGAAAGTTGCATGGCAATATATCTCGGAATGGCTATGGAAATGCCATAATAGGTAGGTATGGTGGCTGTTTTGAGGAAGGTATATGGTGGGTGTATGATACCGGCGAAAAGTGCGCGGTATTAGAGAGTCTAGCAAAGGCGGAAAGGTGAGAGTGCGTATAATCCATGGACTCAACATTAGTCATAAGAACTCATGCACTTGTTGCAAAAATTTAGAAGTCATCAAAAACCAAAGCACTACGTGCATGCTCCTAGGGGGATAGATTGGTATGAAAAGACCATCGCTCATCCCCGACCGCCACTCATAAGGAAGACAATCAATAAATAAAATTGTGCTCCAACTTCATCACAAAGTGGTTCACCATACGCGCATGCTACGGGAATCACAAACTTCAACACAAGCATTCTTTAAATTCATAATCACCCAACTAGCATCACTTTGATATTATCACCTCCATATCTCAAAACAATTATCAAGCATCAAACTTATCTTAGTATTCAACGCACTCAAAAGAAAGTTTCACATATCTTGAATACCAAGTATATTATCATCAAGCAAATTACCATGCTAATAATGACTCTCAAAATAATCTAAGTGAAGCATGAGAGATCAATAGTTTCTTTAAAACAAATCCACCACCGTGCTCTAAAAGATCTAAGTGAAGTACTAGAGAAAAAATTATCATGCTCAAAAGATATAAGTGAAGCACTAGAGCAAAACTATCAAGCTCAAAAGATATAAGTGAAGCACATAGAGTATTCTAGCAAATTCCAATTCATGTATGGCTCTCTCAAAAGGTGTGTACAGCAAGGATTATTGTGGTAAACTAATAATCAAAGACACAAATGATACAAGATGCTCCAAGCAAAACACATAACATGTGGTGAATACGAATATAGCTCCAAGTAAATTACCGATGGAAGTAGAAGAAAGAGGGGATGCCTTCCGAGGCATCCCCAAGCTTTGACTTTTTGGTGTCCTTGGATTATATTGGGGGTGCCATGGGCATCCCCAAGCTTAGGCTCTTGCCACTCCTTTTTGTTCCATAATCCATCAAAAGAATTCAGCCAAAACTTGAAAACTTCACAACACAAAACTCAATAGAAATCTCGTGAGCTCCGTTAGTGAAAGAAAACAAAAGACTACTTCAAGGTACTGTAATGAACTCATTCTTTATTTATATTAGTGTTAAACGTACTGTATTCCAACTTCTCTATGGATTATAAACTATTTACTAGCCATAGATTCATCAAAATAAGCAAACAACACATGCAAAACAGAATCTGTCAAAAACAGAATAGTCTTTAGCAATCTGTAACTAACGCAAACTTCTGGAACTCTAAAAATTCTACCAAAATAGGAAGTCCTGGAAAATTTGTCTATTGAACATAATCAAAAAGAATCAACGCAAAAGCATGTTCCTGTGATTTAAAAAAATTATATTCGTGCGTGCAAAGTTTCTGTTTTTCAGCAGAATCAAATTGACTATCATCGTAGGTTATCCTATAGGTTCTACTTGGCACAAACACTAATTAAAACATAAAACCACATCCAAAAAGTGGCTAGATGGATTATTTATTCCTAAACAGAAACAAAAAACAAGAAACAAAAATCAAATTGGGTTGCCTCCCAACAAGCGCTATCGTTTAACGCCCCTAGCTAGGCATAAAAGCAAGGATAGATCTAGGTTTTGCCATCTTTGGTAGGCAATCTATAAGTGGCTCTCATGATTGATTCATATGGTAACTTTATTTTCTTTCTAGGGAAGTGTTCCGTGCCCTTCTTTAAGGGAAATTGGAATCTAATATTTCCTTCCTTCATATCAATAATTGCACCAATCGTTCTAAGGAAAGGTCTACCAAGAATAATGGGACATGAAGGATTGCAATCTATATCAAGAACGATAAAATCTATGGGCACATAATTCCTATTTGCAACAATAAGAACATCATTAATTCTCCCCATAGGCTTTTTAATAGCAGAATCCGCAAGATGCAAGTTTAGAGAGCAATCATCAAAGTCACGGAAATCTAGCAAATCACACAAAGTTTTGGGGATAGTAGAAACACTAGCACCCAAATCGCACAAAACATGGAACTCATAATCTTTAATTTTAATTTAGTAGGTTCCTACTCATCATAGAGTTTTCTAGGGATAGAAACTTTCAACTCAAGTTTTTCTTCATAAGATTGCATCAAGGCATCAACAATGTGTTTGGTAAAGGCCTTATTTTGACTATAAGCATGAGGAGAATCTAGCACGGATTGCAAAAAGGAAATACAATCAATCAAAGAGAAATTTTCATAATTAAATTCCTTGAGATCCAAAATAGTGGGTTTAGCAACATCTAGGTTTTTATTTCTTTCAATCCCACTTTCATCAATTTCATCATCAAGATCTAGAAACTCCGAATTCTTAGAACGCCTTCTAGGTAAAGGAAGATCATATTCAGTTTCATCAAGATTCATATTGCAAAACAAAGATTTAATAGGGAAAACATCAATAACTTTTAGATCTTCATCTTGATTTTCATAAGAATTCGGTTTAGCGGCCATCTTATTGACTAAGGTAGCTTGCATATCCGAAATTTCAGCAGTCATCTTTTCAAGACGAGCAATTTGGGCTCTTATACCATCGAATTCTTTATACATATCATCGAGTTCTTTATTCATATAACTCATAAAACCTTTTTGTTCCTTAAGCTCGTTTCTAAAGAAATTGTTATGCTCAAATTGCAAAACCATAAACTTTCTGACATTACTTTTGATCTCCTCTAGCCTTTTAAGGTGAAGATCACCAAATTTAGGGAGTGCCATCGCGACAAGTAAGCAAACTAGCACACGAGCAAACAGACGGGCGAGGAAAAAGGCAAAAGGGAGAGAGAGGAGGAGATTGGGAAAGAGAGGGCGAATAAAACGACAAGGGTGAAGTGGGGGAGAGGAAAACGAGAGGGAAATAATGTAATGCGAGAGATAGGGATTGTGATGGGTACTTGATATGGTTGACTTGCTTGCATGAGCGTCCCCGACAACGGCGCCAGAAATTCTTCTTGCTACCTCTTGAGCACAGCGTTGGTTTTCCCCGAAGAGGAGAGGATGATGCAGTAAAGTAGCGTAAGTATTTCCCTTAGTTTTTGAGAACCAAGGTATCAATCCAGTAGGAGACCACGCACAAGTCCCTCGTACCTACACAAAACGATAGCTACTCGCAACCAACGCGATTAGGGGTTGTCAATCCCTTCACGGTCACTTACGAGGGTGAGATCTGATAGAGATGATAAATAATATTTTTGGTATTTTTGATATAGAGATGCAACGTGAAAAGTAAAAGGCAAAGTAAAAACAAAGCAAATAATAAAGTGATAGAGATTGATATGATGAGAATAGACCCGGGGGCCATAGGTTTCACTAGTGGCTTCTCTCAAGAGCATAAGTATTCTACGGTGGGTGAATAAATTACTGTTGAGCAATTGATAGAATTGAGCATAATTATGAGTATATCTAGGTATGATCATGTATATAGGCATCACGTCCGAGACAAGTAGATCGAAACGATTCTGCATCTACTACTATTACTCCACTCATCGACCGCTATCCAGCATGCATCTAGAGTATTAAGTTAAAACAGAGTAACGCCTTAAGCAAGATGACATGATGTAGAGGGATAAATTCATGCAATATGATAAAAAACCCATCTTGTTATCCTCGATGGCAACAATACAATACGTGCCTTGCTGCCCCTGCTATCACTGGGAAAGGACACCGCAAGATTGAACCCAAAGCTAAACACTTCTCCCATTGCAAGAACTACCAATCTAGTTGTCCAAACCAAATGGATAATTCGAAGAGACTTGCAAAGATAACTCAATCACACATAAAAGAATTCAGAGAAGATTCAAATATTATTCATAGATAATCTGGATCATAAACCCACAATTCATCGGTCTCAACAAACACACTGCAAAAAGAAGATTACATCGAATAGATCTCCACAAGAGAGGGGGGGGGGACATTGTATTGAGATCCAAAAATAGAGAAGAAGCCATCTAGCTACTAGCTATGGACCCGAAGGTCTGAAGTAAACTACTCACACTTCATCGGAGAGGCTATGGTGTTGATGTAGAAGCCCTCCATGGTAGATGCCCCCTCCAGCGGAGCTCCGGAACAGGCCCCAAGATGGGATATCGTGGATACAGAAAGTTGCGGCGGTGGAATTAGGTTTTTGGCTCCGTATTTGATCTGTCGGGGGTACGTAGATATATATAGGAGGAAGGAGTACGTCGGTGGAGCAACAGGGGGCCCACGAGGTAGGGGGCGTGCCCAAGGGGGGGCGCCCCCACCCTCTTGACCTCCTCGGTTACTTCTTGGAGTAGGGTCCAAGTCTCCTGGATCACGTTCGGTGAGAAAATCACGTTCCCGAAGGTTTCATTCCGTTTGGACTCTGTTTCTTCGAAACACTGAAATAGGCAAAAAACAACAATTCTGGGCTAGGCCTCCGGTTAAAAGGTTAGTCCCAATAATAATATAAAAGTGGAAAATAAAGCCTAATATAGTCCAAAACAGTAGATAAAGTAGCATGGAGCAATCAAAAATTATAGATACGTTGGAGACGTATCAAGCATCCCCAAGCTTAATTCCTGCTCGTCCTCGAGTAGGTAAATGATAGAAAAGAATTTTTGATGCGGAGTGATAATTTGGCATAATTTTAATGTAAATCTTCTTAATTGTGGCATGAATATTCAGATCCGAAAGATTCAATACAAAAGTTCATATTGACATAAAAGTAATAATACTTCAAGCATACTAATCAAAGCAATCATGTCTTCTCAAAATAACATGGCTAAAGAAAGTTATCCCTACAAAATCATATAGTCTGGTTGTTGTTCTATCTTCATCACACAAAGTATTTAATCATGCACAACCCCGATGACAAGCCAAGCAATTGTTTCATACATTAGCAATCTCAAACTCTTTCAACTTTCACGCAATACATGAGCGTGAGCCATGGACATATCACTATAGGTGGAATAGAATGGTGGTTGTGGAGATGACAAAAAGGAGAAGATAGTCTCACATCGACTAGGCATATCAACGGGCTATGGAGATGCCCATCAATAGATATCAATGTGAGTGAGTAGGGATTGCCATGCAACGGATGCACTAGAGCTATAAGTATATTAAAGATCAACAAAAGAAACTAAGTGGGTGTGCATCCAACTTGCTTGCTCACGAAGACCTAGGGCACTTTTGAGGAAGCCCATCATTGGAACATACAAGCCAAGTTCTATAATGAAAAATTCCCACTAGTATATGAAAGTGACAACATATGAGACTCTCTTATTATGAAGATCATGGTGCTACTTTGAAGCACAAGTGTGGTAAAAGGATAGTAGCATTGTCCCTTCTCTCTTTTTCTCTCATTTTTTTTGTTTGGGCCTTTTCTCTTTTTTTATGGCCTTTCTTTTTTTTCGTCCGGAGTCTCGTCCCGACTTATGGGGGAATCATAGTCTCCATCATCCTTTCCTCACTGGGACAATGCTCTAATAATGATGACCATCACACTTTTATTTTTCTTACAACTCAACAGTTACAACTCGATACTTAGAACAAAATATGACTCTATATGAATGCCTCCGACGGTGTACCGGGATATGCAATGAATCAAGAGCGACATGTATGAAAATTATGAAGATGGCCTTGCCACAAATACAATGTCAACTACATATTCATGCAAAAAGCAATATGACAATGATGGAGCGTGTCATAATAAACGGAATGGTGGAAATTTACATGGCAATATATCTCGAAATGGCTATGGAAATGCCATAATAGGTAGGTATGGTGGCTGTTTTGAGGAAGGTGTATGGTGGGTGTATGATACCGGCGAAAAGTGCGCGGTATTAGAGAGGCTAGCAAAGGCGGAAATGTGAGAGTGCGTATAATCCATGGACTCAACATTAGTCACAAGAACTCATGCACTTGTTGCAAAAATTTAGAAGTCATCAAAAACCAAAGCACTACGCGCATGCTCCTAGGGGGATAGATTGGTAGGAAAAGACCATCGCTCGTCCCCGACCGCCACTCATAAGGAAGACAATCAATAAATAAAATTGTGCTCCAGCTTTATCACAAAGTGGTTCACCATACGTGCATGCTATGGGAATCATATCGAGATTACATTATGCCCTAATCCTAACCATATCGGTCCTACCGAGTTGCATGTCGGTCCCACCGAAAATCCTAACGGTCACTAGGTTTACTGAATCGGTCCGACCGAGTTTGTTGATTCGGTCCCACCGAGTTTGGTAAATTGTGTGTAACGGTTAGATTTTGTGTGGAGGATATATATACCCCTCCACCTCCTCTTCATTCATGGAGAGAGCCATCAGAATAAATCTACACTTCCAACTTACCAGTTCTGAGAGAGAACCATCTACTCATGTGTTGAGGCCAAGATATTCCATTCTTTCCATATGAATCTTGATCTCTAGCCTTCCCCAAGTTGCTTTCCACTCAAATCTTATTTCCACCATATCCAAATCCCGTGAGAGAGAGTTGAGTGTTGGGGAGACTATCATTTGAAGCACAAGAGCAAGGAGTTCATCATCAACACACCATTTGTTTCTTCTTGGAGAGTGGTGTCTCCTAGATTGGCTAGGTGTCACTTGGGAGCCTCCGACAAGATTGTGGAGTTGAACCAAGGAGTTGGTAAGGGCAAGGAGATCGCCTACTTCGTGAAGATCTACCGCTAGTGAGGCAAGTCCTTCGTGGGCGACGACCATGGTGGGATAGACAAGGTTGCTTCTTCGTGGACCCTTCATGGGTGGAGCCCTCCGTGGACTCGCGCAACCATTACCCTTCGTGGGTTGAAGTCTCCATCAACGTGGATGTACGATAGCACCACCTATCGGAACCACGACAAAAACATCCGTGTCTCCAATTGCGTTTGAATCCTCCAAACCCTTCCCTTTACATTCTCGCAAGTTGCATGCTTTAATTTCCGCTGCTCATATACTCTTTGCATGCTTGCTTGAATTGTGTGAAGATTGCTTGACTTGTGCAAAGATAGCTAAAATCTGCCAAAGTCTAAAATTGGGAAAAGGTTAAGTTTTTAATTGGTCAAGTAGTCTAATCACCCCCCTCTAGACATACTTCAAGGTCCTACAAGTGGTATCAGAGGTTTGGTCTCCATTTGCTTTGATTTCCATAGCTTTTGGTGGTGATAGCCTTGGTTTCACAACCTAGGAGAGTATGTCGTCTAGCGAGGGAAATTATCACCGTAGAGGTCCTTACTTTGATGGCACTAATTTTGCTAGTTGGAAGCATAAGATGAAAATGCATATTCTCGGACATAACCCCACCATTTGGGTTATTGTGTGTATTGGCTTGCAAGGTGAATTATTTGATGGGAGAGAGCCGAACCGTGAAGCAAGTGCGGATGAATTGAAGATGCTGCAATACAACGCTCAAGCTTGTGATATCCTCTTCAATGGCTTGTGCCCTGAATAATTCAACAAAATCAGCCATCTTGAGAATGCAAAGGAAATTTGGGATACTTTGATTGATATGCATGAAGGTACCGACTTTGTCGAGGAATCCAAGTTGGATGTGCTCCAAAGTCAGCTTGACAAGTTCAAAATGAAGGATGGTGAAGGTGTTGCTGAAATGTACTCTAGGCTTGCTCTTATCACAAATGAGATTGCTGGCTTAGGAAGTGAAGAGATGACCGACAGATTCATCATCAAGAAGATCCTAAGAGCATTGGATGGAAAATATGATACCGTGTGCACATCGATCCAAATGATGCCAAATTACAAAGATCTCAAGCCAACGGAAGTCATTGGAAGAATTGTTGCTCATGAGATGTCACTCAAGGATAAGGAGGAACTTCATAACAAGTCAAGTGGTGCTTACAAAGCCTCATGTGAAGCCCCCACATCATCAAGTGAGAAACAAACCTTCAATAAAGAATTGAGCTTAATGGTGAAGAACTTCAACAAATTCTACAAGAGTAGAAGCAAAGAAAGAAGCTCTAAGTCAAGGTCTTACAATGACAAAAGATCTTCTAGTCGAGAGCGCAATTGCTAAAATTGTGGGAGACCCGGACACTATTCCAATGAGTGTACGACACCCTACAAAAGAAGAGAAGATTCTCCAAAAAGAAGAAGTAGAAGAGAAGAATCACCACCAAGAGAGAGAAGGAGTAGAGATGATCGTTATGAACGAAGACCCTCATGGAGAAGCAAGGATTCGGAAAGGAAGGACAAGTCATCAAGGAGCTACACAAAATGAAGACATCAAGCTCATGTTGGTGAATGGGTATCCGGTTCCGACTCTGAACATCACTCCGAGAGAAGCTATCACTCCGACTCCGAACATACTCAAGATGAAGGTGTTGCCGGTCTAGCACTTGTGTCAACCAACTCCTACGACATATTTGATTCACCAAATGAAGGAATTGGAAGATGCTTCATGGCCAAAGGTCCTAAGGTAACACACCCCGAGTATGTTGATTTTAATAGTGATGAAGATGACTTGTTAGGTGATGATGATTTACTTATTGACAACTCTAGTAATGAATACTATGATGAAACGTCAATTAATCATGCTAATCAAGATAAAACGAATGACAATGATAAGGAGAAGATTCAGCGTCTAACTAAAGAACTAAACACTCTTAAGTTAGCTCATGAAACTATCTTCGAAGATCATCGAGAACTTTTAAGGGCTCATGAGAAGTTATGCTTTGAAAAGCTCAATCTTGAGCAAGAGCATGAGTTCTTAAAGGCAATCACTGATGATCTCCGTCAGAAAAGTTCTTCTTACATTGCCAAGCGTTTACTCTTATCTACTTACATGCCTCAAGTAGTGTCTAATAACAAGAACAAGAAAGATTCTTCCTATAGTAGTAACAATAATATTGCTAAATCAATATTGTTGCTTCTAGTAGTTCTGTTGATTCCACTAATGATTCTCTTAGCCAAGTTACACTTGAGCAAGAAAATATCTTATTGAAGGGAATTATAGAGAAAGGTGTATACAAGAGCCTTGCCGGGAGTAAGCAATTCGAGGAAATTGTACGCAAGCAAGGAAGGCACCGGAAGAATCAAGTTGTTGGTTTTGAACGGAAGTTCAATGCCAATGGAGTTGAGTGGGAAGAAGATAAATACCCCAAGACGAAGTTTGTTCCTCAACAAGAGAAGTATGATCCTACTTCCTTCAAGGGAACACAAGCACAAGATGATCTTCCACCACAAGACCACAAGAACAAAGGCAAGGCCAAGCTTCAAGAGGAGATTGATGCATTTGAAGAAGCACCCAAGGCCTTGGTCAAGTGGGTTCCCAAGACTACGTCAAGTTCTACTTCATCAAGTACAACTACAACTCCAAGGATTCCCATCAAGATGATGTGGATCCCGAAGAAGAAGAACTAGAGTGTTCTTGAGGGTGACTCTGCCAACATTCTTCACTCATATCATTATGGCAAGGACACGTGAAATCAACTTCCATATCTTGCACTAGTTCAAGGAGTCACAAACCCTCATGTTGGTAAGGCAAGGGACAAGGTAACCTAATGTTTTCATGGACATCATCTTGCGTGTGCATCACTCTATGTCCATGGATATTCTTGTTTGTTCCTTATGGGACTAACCCATGTAGGTATTGAAAGTGCAACTCACTCCAAAGGATTGCTCCAAATGATCTACATCAACATTGAGCATCCACATCTTCAACACCTACATAAAGTCATCATCGACAAAACCCAAGGTTAGTTCATCCCTCTAAGGGGGGATCTCACATCTAGGGGGAGCTTAACTCTAAGAATTGAGTCAAAGCAACTCTAATGATGTGAACACATCAATGCATTATGTAAAAGTGGTAACCCCACTTGAGCTTAAACGATGAGTATGACCTATGATCAAATGTTCTCATTTGACTCCTAAGTCAATATACTCATATATAGATGACCTAGTCATCGCCAATTGTTTGATAGATACTAGAATTGGTTATGCATGCTTTGCCACATATTTCATTTGCCATTTTATTGTGTGAGCATGTTGGTTGCATATTTTACTCATTAGAGAACATCCACTTGTTGATTTGATTGATTGGTTTCTTTTTTCTTTGGCCAAGTGGATGGACAAGAATGCCTAGGAACCTTCTCTAGCTATCTATGCTTTTCTCGTCTCAAACTCTGTTCATGCTACATCACAAAATTTGATCAAGTAAGATTCGAACCACTCTGTGTGAGGAGCACTCGAAGTCCCCGATTCATCATAGACTTAAACTTCCAAAACTTCTTTGTGATTTTCGGTCTGACCGATTCTTCCATTTCGGTCATACCGAGATCACTAAGTCGATCTAGGTTTTCATTCTCGGTGCAACCGATTTGAACTTTTCGGGCTCACCGAGTTGCAGTAATTGTTAACAGTTATGCATCTCGATGCCACTGAGTTGTTCCAGTCGGTCACACCGACAGTGTCGGGCTATATATACTCATGGGCAAAAATATGGAAACTTTCTCCAAACCTCTTCGCCCGCGCATAGCTCGCTCTGCCGTCTAGGTCTCCGGATCGTCGACTTCGTCGCCAGCCACCTCCAGTCGCTGGTCTCCGCAGCCGTCAACGGATTTCATCTCCGCTGTTGCCGCCATAGCGAGTTCATCACCGAATTAGGGTATGAACTCGATCACAGTGCTATCCTCGTCTAATTCTCAGCACATTGTGTTCATTATGATTCTTGCCACGATTGAAACACCTCTATCCAGTCAAAACAATCCTTAGGATAGATGCGATTTGAAAATTTAGGGTTAGGTTTCTGCCGAAACCATCTCGGACCCACCGAGTTGAAAAACTCGGTCCCACCGATTCAGCTAACTCCATTGCACTAGTAACTCTTGGTCCGACCGAGAATTTCTAATCGGTGTGACTGATTTTGGAACTTTGTGAAACCCTAGCAGTCTCGGTGCCACCGAACTGTGACTCGGTCTGACCGAGATCACATGTTTAGGTTCCAAAAGCTGCTTCGGTATCACCGAGTTTGAAAATCGGTTGATCCGAGATGCTTTCTGTGGAAAACCGAAACTAAGTTTTTGAATCATTCTTTTGCAAAAATCTCTGCATTTTGTGATGCTCATCCACTCTATCTCATCTATAACTCTTCACAGGGTCAGCAGTCAGTGTTTTCAGCATGTCAGACCAAAGTGACAATCAGAACAAGTCAAAAGAGAAGATTCACATGAGTGAGGGCACTAGTCCCTCTAGCACTTCAGATGATGGGAACATAAGCACTCCTAGCAATTTTCCCAAAGCAGCCACAAGAGCCAGAAGGAAGAGAACCTCAGACTCTGAGGATGAAGACTATGTGGCAGCTGAAGATGAGGCTACTTCCAAGAAGGTAGTGCTCAAAAAGGAGTATGGCTCAGCAAAGACCACAAAGCTTGGACTTAATAGGAAGGTCCCTGCCAAGAGGACACCCATGCTGAAGGTCAGAGGATCAAGACAAGTACCTGCAAAATCTGATCCCATAGAGCCAGCTGCAGAAGGAAAGAAGAGGAAGGAAAAGGCCAGAAAGACCACGGCCAGAGTTGTTGGACAACCTTCCATGATGGAAGAGGAGGAGGAAGAAGAGGTTGTGCACCAGCACCCAAGGCACACAAGCTGATGGGTGATGCTATAAGGTCAGGGGCTGCAACATCAAAGCCCAAAGAAGCACCCAAAGCTGCCTCCAAGGCTAAGAATGCACCAAAGAGGAATACCAGGAGTATACCAGCTGCTGAGAAGAACAAGGCCCCAGTGCCTGAAGTTGCTGCTGAGGAAGATGATGAAGGACAAGTCCTGAGGAAGCTCAAACCCAAGATTCCAGACCACAATGATGCTCATCCTGTGGCTGAGGACATGAATATCAGGAGAGACTCATGGTTGAGGCTATGGAGAGAGTCAGATCCATATGCCACCAGGAGAAGGACTACTGTTGATTACAGGTTCCACACAAAGGAACAGCAGGATTTCTATGAGACAATCTTGTTGGACAAGAAGCCTATAGTGTGTGATATGAGGTGGGTCAACTGGACCTACATAAAGGAGAATGAAGAACATTATCCTGGAGTGTATGACAGCTTCAGTGCATGTGGAGTTGCAGATTTTGTTGGGCAGAAGCTCACCAACTGGAATGATGAGCTCGTTATGCAATTCTACTCCACAGCACATTTCTATCCAGATGACAGGATAGTTTGGATGTCTGAAGGTATGAGATACCAATCAACCATTGAGGATCAATGCCCCAAAGGAGAGTGAAGATGACTTGGATGTTTATGCCAAGAAAAAGATGGGACACAATACTATGTCGCATATGTACAAGGAGATCCCAGACAAAGCTCTTGAGACTTTCACGTTTGGGTCAGTCCATTTTCTTCTGTCAGGGCTGCCAACGATCAACTGGATCCTAAGGCACACTCTTTTGCCCAAGTCAGGTGACCACAACATGATCAAAGGGCATGCAACCAACTTGCTACACATATTTGATGTGCCACAAAAATTCAAGGTCATGAGCCTCATGGTTGAGACTATCAAGAGGATAGCAGCAGATCACAAGAGGAGTTGTGGATATGCCCCACAAATTCAGGAGTTGATAAACTCAAAGATGGGCACAGGAAAATATCTGTTGGATAATGAAAACTTTGCTCTCTATCCAGACTTTAAGGACAATCAAGTTGTGATGAATGAGAATGAACCATCATCAGTACAAGCTTAAGAGAAGAAGGATAAAGCAAAGAGAGAGAAGGCTGCCAAGATGCCAACTCAAGAGGAGGCATCTGAGTACTTTTTAAAGAACAAGCAGGACCAGCTTGGTTACTTGATAGCATCAACACTGAGGATTGAGAAGGGGTTGGCCACCCTAACTCAAAACCAGGAGAGCCTGGAAAGAACCATGGAACAAAAATTCTATGATTTAGATGTCAAAGTAACTGAGATTCAGTCAGTTGTGGAACAACTACAGGAAGACATGCAGGAGAGGAAGGGTAGGACAACTACTAATGCATTTGCATGAGTGCCTCGAGCTCAGAGATTAGCTGCAGTGCCAGTGACAGACACCAGAGCCACTTCATCTGCACCAGCTACAACTCCAGTGCAACCAGCTCTAGCACCAACTCCTCCAGCTCCATCCACATCAACTAAAGTCTTCGTCCAAGGAGCCATCTCTACACCACCAACTAAAGACCAAGCCTGAGAGACGATATAGTACTATGCATTTTCTAGGAACTTTTTGGTAACTTGTTGCCAAAGGGGGAGAAAAATGTATATATCATAGGCTTCGAGAGAGAGAGTTTACTTTTGTTCTCTCTTGTCTTCTTGGTTGAACTTTGTTTGCTTTTGATTGCTTGAGATACTATGCTATTATCTGTGAGACATTCATGATCATGTGTTTGATCATAAGCTACACTTATGCTTATTAGATGATATTATCTTACTTATCCTTACATGATCATTCACTTTGCTTGGTGATGAGTGCATGTATTCAATCTTTATTATTTTGAGCGCTCCACCAAGATGTATGTGACATGGAAGAGTAACCCAAGAGCCTAATTCCTTGTGCATTTGCAGTCCAAAGCAAATTTTAAACTATGCACAAATTTAGGGGGAGATCTTGCTTATCACACACTTCTCAAAGCGACGATATTTTTCAATCTTATTATCATTTGTCGAAGCTTTGATCTATATGTTGTCGTCAATTACCAAAAAGGGGGAGATTGAAAGTGCAACTATCTCGAGGTGGTTTTGGTAATTCATAACAACATATAGCTCATTGAGCTAATGCTATTCCAAGACAAATATTTCAGGAAAGCTCAATAAATGGCATGGCATGGATGATGAAAGTGGATCCCTCAAAATATTAAAGACAAAGGATTGGCTCAAGCTCAAAAGCTCAAGACTCTACATTTTACATTTTAGTGATCCAAGATCACATTGAGTCTATAGGAAAAGCCAATACTATCAAGGAGGGATGAGGTGTTGCTTAATGAGCCTCTTGCTTCAAGTGCTTAGTGATATGCTCCAAAAACCCTCACCTACTTTTTCACATCCACATATGACCTAAACCTAAAGTCAAAATTGGTCCCACCGATTCTTTATATCCGGCGCCACCGAGTTCAATTGTCATAGCCACTGCCACAAACCCTAGGCAAATCGGTCTCACCGATAGGGATCTCGGTCTCACCGAGATGGGATTGTAATCTCTCTGTTTCCCTTCGTAAAGTTTCGGTCTAACCAAAGTGAGCGATCGGTCCCACCGAGATTGCAATATAAACTCTCTGTTTCCCTTTCGTAACATTTCTGTCTCACCGAAAAGAGCGAATCGGTCCCACAGAGTTTACCTGACCAACTCTCTGGTTAGCTAATTACCAAAATCGGTCTCACCGAGTTTGTGTAATCGGTCTCACCGAGATTACGTTATGCCCTAACCCTAACCATATCGGTCCTACTGAGTTGCATGTCGGTCCCACCGAAAATCCTAACGGTCACTAGGTTTACTGAATCTGTCCGACCGAGTTTGTTGATTCGGTCCCACCGAGTTTGGTAAATTGTGTGTAACGGTTAGATTTTGTGTGGAGGCTATATATACCCCTCCACCTCCTCTTCATTCATGGAGAGAGCCATCAGAACAAATCTACACTTCCAACTTACCAGTTCTGAGAGAGAACCACCTACTCATGTGTTGAGGCCAAGATATTCCATTCTTTCCATATGAATCTTGATCTCTAGCCTTCCCCAAGTTGCTTTCCACTCAAATCTTCTTTCCACCATATCCAAATCCTGTGAGAGAGAGTTGAGTATTGGGGAGACTATCATTTGAAGCACAAGAGCAAGGAGTTCATCATCAACGCACCATTTGTTACTTCTTGGAGAGTGGTGTCTCCTAGATTGGCTAGGTGTCACTTGGGAGCCTCCGACAAGATTGTGGAGTTGAACCAAGGAGTTTGTAAGGGCAAGGAGATCGCCTACTTCGTGAAGATCTACCGCTAGTGAGGCAAGTCCTTCGTGGGCGACGACCATGGTGGGATAGACAAGGTTGCTTCTTCGTGGACCCTTCGTGGGTGGAGCCCTTCGTGGACTCGCGCAATCATTACCCTTCGTGGGTTGAAGTCTCCATCAACGTGGATGTACGATAGCACCGCCTATCGGAACCACGACAAAAACATCCATGTCTCCAATTGGGTTTGAATCCTCCAAACCCTTCCCTTTACATTCTTGCAAGTTGCATGCTTTAATTTCCGCTGCTCATATACTGTTTGCATGCTTGCTTGAATTGTGTGAAGATTGCTTGACTTGTGCAAGGATAGCTAAAATATGCCAAAGTCTAAAATTGGGAAAAGGTTAAGTTTTTAATTGGTCAAGTAGTCTAATCACCCCCCTATACATACTTCAAGGTCCTACACATGGAGCAATGAAAAATTATAGATACGTTGGAGACGTATCAGTGATAACCTGATCGAAGATCGATCTTGGAGAAAACTTTAGCTCCTTGCAAATGGTCAAATAAATCATTGATCATTGGCAAAGTGTATTTGTTCTTGATCGTCACCTCATTCAACGCACGATAATCAAGAACCATCCTTAAGGATCCATCCTTCTTCTCCACTAGAAGCATTGGGGCTCCCCAAGGTGATGAACTTGGTCGAACATATCCTTTCTCCAGTAACTCCTTTATCTGCGTCTTAATTTCCTCTAGATCCTTTGCGGGCATCCGATACAGTCTCTTTGATATTGGCCTGGTGCCAGGTAATAGGTCAATCAAAAACTCAATGTCTCGATCCAGTGGCATGCCTGGTAACTCTTTCGGAAATACGTCGGGGTAATCCTTCACCATTGGTACTTCCTCTTGTACAACTCCTGATAAGGAATTCACCTGAGTTCTCCTCGGCGCATGCCGGAATACATACTTGATCCTCTTTCCCTCTGGGGTGGTGAGAAGAATTGATTTACTGGCACAATCGATGTTTCCTTCAAACTTGGATAGCCAATCCATTCCTAGTATCACATCCAATCTTTGTGACTCCAGAACAATTAGGTCGGTGGGGAAAACATGTCTACCTATGGTTAGTGGCAACTGATAGAATCCCCTACTATTCATATACTCCGCTCCTGGGGAACTTACTAACATAGGTGATTTAAGGGCTACGGTTGGCAGGTTATAATTATCCACCAAATCCCCTTGATATGTATGAATGTGATGCACCAGTATCGAAAAGAACAAGTGCGGTAAATGCATTAATCAAAAACGTACTAACAACTGTGTCGGGTTGATCCTCAATCTCCTCCATGCTGACGTGGTTCACCTATACTTTGGTGAAGGGGTTGGGCTTCTTGGCAGAACCTCCATTGCCATTTCCATTCTTTGCTTCAGGACATTCTGTGGCATAATGTCCGGTCTTTTGGCACTTGAAACAGGTGATGTGGCTCAGATCCCTCTTGGCTGGTGTTGCGGGGTTGGAATGGTTCTGGCTGCTGCTTCCTCCATTCCCATTGCCATTCTTGGGGCCACTGTGGTTGTGCGAACTTGCTCCATTGTGCGTATGTCCTCCAGGTTATGGCCTCCATGGTTGTGGTTATGTCCTCCTGAATATGGGGAGTAGTGGGGCTTCTGTTGAGCTCCTAAAGTGTACCTTCCCTGTCCATACTTCCTCTTGCGATTATCAATCTATTGCTACTTGCCTTGAATCATGAGGGCCATGTCTACCAACTCCTGGTAGTTGTTGAATGTTGCCACCATCAACTACATGCTCAGCTCATCGTTGAGTCCCTCTAGAAACTTCTCCTGCTTAGCGGCATCTGTGGCTACGTCATCAGGGGCATAGCGTGCTAACTTGCTAAAATCATCCACATACTGGCCCATTGTACGCCCTCCTTGGCGCAAGTTGCGAAACTCACGCTTCTTCATGCTCATAGCTCCTACTAAAACATGGGCAGTGCGGAAAGCCTACTGAAATTGATCCCATGTAACAATGTTAATGGGGTAAGTGGTGGTGAAATTCTCCCAACAAGATGTTGCGGGTCCATCAAGCTGATGTGTGGCAAAACGCACTCTCTCCGCATCTGTGTATCTTGCAGTGGTCAGCTCTCTTCCAATCTTGTGGAGCCAATCATCGGCAACAATCGGCTCGGTGCTACTAGAGAACACCGGCAGATTCAACCTTAGGAAATGGGCTTGGTGGTCAACAGGGGGTGGTGGTGGTGGTGGGTTGTTGTTGTTGTTGCCTTGGTTCTGGTTCTGAACTAGTATCTGCATTGAGGCATTCTTCTACTGGATCAACTGCGTGAGCTCTAGTGGGAAGGCAAATCCATTGTCACGTCTCGGAGGCATCTGATGGGTTAGAAGGGGTGAGAAAACTGAATAGAATTGAGGTCTAAGAGAGATTCACTACCCATATGCTCATGAGACAAACACAATCAATTTCGCTTCAATCAATAGCACACAAGATCATGCAATCAGTCTAACCTATGATTACAAACTCGATCGTTGCTAACTACGTGGAGGGAATACTACTAGTTACAATGGTGGTCATCTAGAAATTTTCATCAGAGGAAGACTCCATAATATCTGCTCCAGCTTAATCAACGTAGTCGTCGTCGCTGTCATCATTTGCATCACTATCCATGTCGGTGTCATCCAGGATGATGTAGCCCTCTGAACGGATCTCCGTTGCTCGCTTGGTATTCTCCATTGATATTCCCATCTTCCTCTTCAGGTATTATTGCTTCTCCAGTAGTACAACAATCTCTTCCTCATATCCATCGCATGTAGACTTGAGTTCCTCTTCTAGCTCATTGTTACTCTTCACCAGTTTCTTGATCTTCTTCATCTGGATAATTTGTTGATTCTCTTGTCGATGAATATGATCTCCCATCTCTGGAATGTAGGCTGCAATTGATCCATCCCTCCTGGTAGGAATCATCTCCGATTTGTCATCTCGGCGGCCACATATCTGATAAATGGTATTCTCTAGCTCCTTGTGATACACCTCACATATGCGTCCAAAGGTGATATGGGATGCCATGCTCTTTTCTATACTCCAGCTTGGTGCATCTACGTAGAAATCAATAGGCTCCGTTGTTGGCGCAAATGTCCTCCGAGGTACCCAGCCTTTGATCTTCCAGCGCTCCTCTTTCGGTATAGATGTAGCGAAAGTCCCCGTGAAGCTTGGTAGTCTGATGTTCAAATACTTAGTGACTTCCTTCAAGTGGCGTCCGAAAGGGGTGTCGTCATTCGGCTGAGTGAAGTTGTTCCTGGGATCCGCCATCTATAGAGTAGAAAGAGAGGAGAACTAGAAATAAGTAGAGAAGAGAAATCATGTGGCTTATTCTAGTGGTCGCGTCCTACAATCAGCGTGTGCTCTGATACCATCTTGTAGCGACCAGACCTCAAACGGCCAAGTCTGTGCATCAGTGTCATCCCTGGATCGGTAATGCTGACACGCATAGTACTCGAGGAATTATAACAGAGTTTCAATCACACACTTATTACATCGAGTCCTCATAAAGAGTATGATTACACAAAAAAAATCATGGCTGAAGGCCATCTAAACTACTCCCTCCATTCCAGAATATAAGGTGTATAGGTTTCCGTGCAAGTCAACCATTTGAAAGTTTGACCAAGATTATAGAATAAAATAACAATATCTAAAATACCTAATAGATAAAATATGAAACTACTTTTCATGATGGATCAAATGATATAAATTTCGTATTGTGGGTATTGATATATTTTTCTAAAAACTCGGTCAAACAAGCACTTGTTTGACTTTTCAAAAAACAAATACACCTTATATAAAGGAACAGAGGGAGTAAATCACTGCGGAATCTTCGAAGGTAAATGAGTCCATCAACTCCAATGGTATAGCTGAGTGCAAAACAATGACCTATCGCACCTTATTCGTCGTGTGAGTAGTCTGCAACATGAGACATTGCAGCCATGTAGGTCAGCACATTGAATATGCTGGCAGAGTTATACTGTAAAGCAATGAAATGCGAGAACTATATCTACATGCAATATTTGGCTGGTGGAGGCTGTAAGTTTATGACTTTGCATAAAGCTAGCTCTTCCCTACAACAAAGGAATAAATTTATTTAACTACTCCCAAGTTGCGCATTATTTGAGAAGGTAACCCCAACTCAAATCCCAATTAAAAGTATCATTATTAACCCAACAAGTTAAATAAAGTAACGTGATGAGATCACATCAATAGATTCAAGTACTAGATACTCAATATGTCCATAACTGGGGACATGGCTAACCATGATTTGTTTATACACTCTGTAGAGGTTTGCACACTTTTCCCCACAAGACTCGACCGCATCCATGATCGGATGATCAAGACGTAGTCTTCTGAAGCATTAACTCTCTACTCTGGGCGGAACGGTACACCTAGTTTCCCCTACATATGCTAGTCCACCTCTTCAAGAGCTCACACAACTTACTCAACTATGCCAGAGCCCATAATGTCTTGTGGTTGCACACGGAAGTTTCTAGCATGAATAATCTTATGATCCCTTTGAGCCTGGGTGGCGAACCATAGGAAAAATCACACGGGTACTCCGGGATCTCCCAAAACAGGCAACACTGGGTTCCCCAGGTGCCTCAACCAATCCACCCAGATGTATATTAAAGTTGCCACCTTAATGTTATCCATGATTAATTAACTCTCAAACTTCCATGTGTGAATCACGATCCAATCCCCATCTATGAGCATGGCTAAGCAATAATAAGCATAACATATATTCCCGGGGTGATCAAAAGATATTAGGTTCCTACCTCAACACTACAACCAAACCACATGTTCCCAATCCTACTCATGCAAATATTTGAGGGGCATTACTAATGCATAGTAAAAACTGGGTGTAAAAGAGTATGATTGACACATCTGCGTCGTATCCATAATTTTTGATTGTTCCATGCCAGTATTATTCAACTTTCATATACTTTTGGCAACTTCTTATACTATTTTTGGGACTAACATATTAATCCAGTGCCCAGTGCGAGTTCCTGTTTGTTGCATGTTTTATGTTTTGTAGAAACCCCATATCAAACGGAGTACAAACGGGATAAAAACGGACGGAGAATATTTTTGGAATATTTATGATTTCTTGGAAGAAAAATCAATGCGAGACAGTGCCCGAGGGGGCCACGAGGCAGGGGGCATGCCCGTGACCCTCGTGGGCACCCGGTAAGGTGGTTGATGCTCTTATTTTGCTGCAAGAAAGCTAATTTTTGGAGAAAAATCTGGGCGAAGGTTTCAATCCAATCGGAGTTACGGATCTCTGGATATATAAGAAATGGTGAAAGGGCAGAATACCAGAAGGCAGAACCAGAGAGAGACAGATCCAATCTCGGAGGGGCTCTCGCCCCTCCCACACCATGAAGACCATGGACCAGAGGGGAAACCCTTCTCCCATCTAGGGAGAAGGTCAAGGAATAATAAGAAGAAGGGGGGTCTCTCACCCTCGCTTTCGGTGGCGCCGGAATGCTGCCGGGGGCCATCATCATCACCGCGATCTACACCAACACCTCAATCATCTTCACCAACATCTCCATCACCTTCCCCCATCTATATTCAGCAGTCCATTCTCCCGCAACCCGCTGTACCCTCTACTTAAACATGGTGCTTTATGCTTCATATTATTATCCAATGATGTGTTGCCATCCTATGATATCTGAGTAGAATTTCGTTGTCCTACCGGTGATTGATGAATTGCTATGATTGGCTTAATTTGCTTGTGGTTATGTTGCTGTCCTATTGTGCCCTCCATGTCGCGCAAGCGTGAGGGATTCCCGCTGTAGGGTGTTGCAATACATTCATGATTCGCTTGTAGTGGGTTGCTTGAGTGACAGAAGCATAAACCCGAGTAAGGGGGTTGTGGCGTATGGGATAAAGAGGAATTGATACTTTAATGCTATGCCGGGTTACTGTAATGATCTTTAGTAGTTGCATATGCTTGCTAGAGTTCCAATCATAAGTGCATATGATCCAAGAAGAGAAAGTATGTTAGCTTATGCCTCTCCCACATAAAACTTGCTATCAGTCTAGTAAAGTAGTCAATTGCTTAGGGACAATTCCGCAACTCCTACCACCACTTTTCCACACTCGCTATATTTACTTTATTGCTTCTTTATCTAAACAGCCCCTAATTTATATTTACGTGCTCTTTATTATCTTGCAAACCTATCCAACAACACCTACAAAGTCCTTCTAGTTTCATACTTGTTCTAGGTAAAGCGAACGTCAAGCGTGCATAGAGTTGTATCGATGGTCGATAGAACTTGAGGGAATATTTATTCTACCTTTAGCTCCTCGTTGGGTTCGACACTCTTACTTATCAAAAGAGGCTATAATTGATCCCCTACACTTGTGGGTTATCAAGACCTCTTTCTGGCGCCGTTGCCGGGGAGTCATAGCGTGGGGTGAATATTCTCGTGTGTGCTTGTTTGCTTTATCACTAAGTAATTTTTTTTTGCTGTTCTAAGTTGTTCTCTATCTTTAGTTATAGATATGGAACACGAAATACCAAAAAAATAGGTGTACTTGCTACTCATGGAGATGGGGAACCTCCTAAAATCCTCGATGCTCATTATGTGAAAGATATTATGTACTACTTTGATAATCCTGAGAAAACCCCATTCAGTTATGTTATGGGAGACACATTGGATCAACGTGAATACTTTAGGGATTATCGCTTAACACAAAAAGGGAAACTACTATGGGATCAAATTCATATGTTGCATTGGTATGCTCGTCAACTATGCTTGAGATATTATTATACTTGTTGCTCTAGGATGAAGGCTCCACACCTTTCCTTTTCATGCAAATTTAATGATAATGAAACCTTAGCTTCTTGTGCTAGTGGTGTATACGATTACTATGATGTGGAACAAATAGAAGAATTTGTTGCTTTTATGGGTGCTTATGAAATTGAATCTTTGTTTAAAACGTGTGAAAATCTTGATGATGCTGTTTACAGACCTGAAAATTTTGCTATACTTAAATATTGCTATGAGATTTATGAATTCAATTCCGATATTGATGCATTTATTGAGGAAGTCTCCGCTGTCCAAGAAGAGACTAATATTTTGTAGGAGTCTATAGAAGAAGAAATTGATGAAACTGTGAGCTCATTGGATGAAAAAGATGATGAGGAGAGCGAAGAACAAAAGGAGGAAGAGCGGATTAGCTACCCGTACCCACCTTCTAATGAGAGTAACTCTTCAACTCATACATTTAATTCCCCTTCGTGCTTACTAAAGGATGATTGCTATGATCCCTTTAATTCATTTGAAATATCCCTTTTTGATGATGCTTGCTATGCTTGTGGCCAAGAAGCCAATATTAATGATGCTTATGGAGATGAACTTGCTATAGTTCCTTATGTTAAACATGAAATTGTTGCTATTGCACCCACGCATTATAGTACTATTATCTTTTTGAATTATCCAAACTACACTATATCGGAGAAGTTTGTGCTTATTAAGGATTATATTGATGGGTTGCGTTTTACTACTACACATGATGATTTTGATAGATATAATATGCATGTGCTTGCTGCTCCTACTTGCAACTATTATGAGAGAGTAACTATATCTCCACCTCTCTATGTTTCCCACACGATGAAATTGCAAGAAACTGTTTATACTATGCATTGGCCTTTACTATGTGTGCATGAATTGTTCTTTTATGACAGGCCGATGCATAGGAAGAGAGTTAGACTTCGTTGTTGCATGATATATAGAAAGCGCTGCCAGGGAGACAACCCGGAAGTTTTAGAGAGTCATTTATTTCTGTTGAGTGCTTTTATATAGTTTAAAAATAAAAAAAATAAAGAGGAGAACCCAAAAACTTTTCAAAAAGGAAAGTGAAAGTGAGAGAGACAAGCATTGTTGAAGTGGGGGAGCTCCTTGAACTTTCTTCATGCTCACGGAAACTTTGTGAATCTTAATTACAGAAAATTTTCATCAAAAATAATTATCCCCTTGTACAATTCCATTGTATTATAAAAATAATGTGCTAAGGTTTGCCTTTAGGATGTTTAAAATGCTTGTTGTTTGTACGGTGCAGGACAGAAACTTTGGCTGTAGTGCGCGATTTTACATTTTTTTACTGGAACGTCAAACGGTTCTGAAACTTTTTGCACTGTCTTGCTGTACAAATTCTTTATTTTCCTAATTTTGGTAGAATTTTTGGGGTACCATAAGTATGGTGAATGTTCAGATTGCTATAGACTGTTCTGTTTTTGACAGATTCTGTTTTTGATGCATAGTTTACTTTTTTTGATGAAACTATCAATTTCTATCAATGGATTAAGCCATGGAAAAGTTATATTACAGTAGACACAATGCAAAAACAAAATATGAATTGGTTTGCAACAGTACTTAGAGTAGTGATTTGCTTTATTATACTAACTGATCTTATCGAGTTTTCTGTTGAAGTTTTGTGTGGATGAAGTGTTTGACCGAGGAGGTCTCGATATGAGGAAAAGGAAGAGAGGCAAGAGCTCAAGATTGGGGATGCCGAAGGCACCCCAAGTAAATATTCAAGGATACTCAAGCATCTAAGCTTGGGGATGCCCCAGAAGGCATCCCCTCTTTCTTCAACAAGTACCGGTATGTTTTCGGATTCGTTTCGTTCATGCGATATGTGCAAGTCTTGGAGCGTCTTTTGCATTCATTTTTCATTTTTCTTTCATGCACCATGCTGGTATGAGATAGTACTTGGTTGATTTATAGAATGCTCATTGCACTTCACTTAAATCTTTTGAGTGTGGCTTTATAGAATGCTTCATGTGCTTCACTTATATCATTTGAAGTTTGGATTGCCTGTTTCTCTTCACATAGAAAACCGCCATTTGTAGAATGCTCTTTTGCTTCACTTATATTTGTTAGAGAGTGGGCATATCTTTTGTAGAAAGAATTAAATTCTGTTGCTTCACTTATATCTATTTAGAGAGATGTCAGGAATTGGTCATTCACATGGTTAGTCATAAAATCCTACATAAAACTTGTAGATCGCTGAATATGATATGTTTGATTCCTTGCAATAGTTTTGCGATATAGATATGATAATGTCGGGGAAACTGATCCACGAACACCTATGGGGCCGGCGGACCGGGCTCCTTTCGGTTCGGCGGGGGGCGGAGATCGCACGAAGAGCAGATCGAGGCGAAGCACACGAGCAGTTTACCCAGCTTCGGAGCTCTCCGGAGAGCTAACACTCCTACTGCTGCTTGTCTGGTTCTATTATCTTGTGTTCTTGCTCCCGAGAGAGAGAGCATAGTGTCTTTCTGGGTTACGAATGAATCGAACCGAACCGAACCCCCTCTACGTTGCGCATGGGCCTCCTTTTATACGCTAAAGGGGTCACCGACAGGTGGCAACGCAGAGAAGGGTACAAATGTAAAAAGTGAGGTGGTTGATACAGCTACTTGCACAGTGCGCCCTACCTAACTCTGACGGCAGGGGACAAGGGCATTAAGTGCCCGTCTGAGTCGCCCAAATAGTGCAGAAAAGGACCGTTAGGCACGCCACCGTTCGCCACCATGGCGATCTTGTCAGCTTCGCATGCCACTGCACACTGCTGGCTGCACAGCCTCCCGCCACGCGCGCCTGGAGAGGCCCCCAAAGCGACACGTTGGTGGATGCGCTGGAGCGCGGGCACAGAGTGGCCGCCTGCCGTGGCAAGCGCCTTGCCGCTGCTGTTATCTTGTCGGGTCCGGAAGCTTGTCGCTCACCGGGCTTCGAGGTACCTTGGTTGGTCTTCCCGGCAAGCTCCTCTTGCCGGGGCCTTGTTGCCTTGCCGGAGCGCGTGGCGCGTCGCGGCAAGTTCCTTGGAGTGCCTTGGTTGGCCTTCCCGGCAAGCTCCTCTTGCCGGGGCCTTGTCTCCTGAGCTTAAATACTTTGTTCTTGAATGGCTCCAGGGGAACCACGGAGGATCTTGGCGTTCGCCCGACAAGCCTTGCCGCGGGGTGCTGCAACTGCCCGTGCACAAGTTCGGGGTACTAGGGTACCCCTATTCTAGTACACCGACAGGAGCCCCCGGGCCTGGGCCAGACACGGTGCCGAGCGCTGTTGGGCCAGGCCCAAGACAGGGCACGAGCACACGCGGACTGGGCCACGCCGAATCTCACTCCGTATCCACCGCGCTCTCCCCTAATAGCACGCGTTGAATGCGGCGTTGTGGGAGATATCGTGGGTGGTTCTTTATTCGGAAGGTCGAAACGTCCACCCCGTCCCTCTTTATAAGCAGAGGAAACAGGGGCAGTTCGTTCCCCCTCGCTGGTTGCTACTACTCCATCTTCACGAACCTCTGCCGCCCCCCCCTTCTTCTCGAAGCCGAGAGAGCAGCGCTCCGCCCCCCATTGCCACCAGCATCACCAACGCCGTCGACCTCCCCCACCACCTCCGCCATGGCTCCGAAAGCCGACAAGGGAAAGGGCGTGAAGTCGGCCGAGGCGCAGCGGCTTGCGGCGCTGCGGAAGGAGCGGGCGATCTTCTCCCCCCAGCTCGGCGTGCAGGAGCTGAGGGAGTACTTCTACCTCTTTTGGGCGACGGAGACGCGTGCGCATCCGCGCACGAGGGTACTCCCGGCCGCTGCTTCGGAGCTGGCTCCAAACGGGTACCCATTCTTCGCACTATTCTTCTATTGCGGGCTCTGCCCGCCCTTCTCGGAGTTCTTCTGCGACATCATGAACACATACGGCTTCCACCTCCTTGACTTCACCCCTAACGCCGTTCTGACCATGGCAGTTTTCGCACATTTGTGCGAAAACTTTGTCGGAGTCCACCCCAATGTTGCCCTTTTCCGCCACTTCTTCATACCTCGGGTAGAGAGAGAAGAGCCGCTTGCCGGAGGGATCGCCTGGATCTCGAGAGTCGGCAAGAAGGAGGCGTACTTGGAGGGTGAGCTCCGCAGCAAGTGGGATGAGTGGAGAGCGGAGTGGTGCTGGATCGTCGAGGAGAATCCGCAGCCCTTCACCGCCGTGCGCCAAGCTCTGATAGTGCGCGGCAATGACTGGAGCAACGTGGCCCCGGAAGACGAGAGGCTGAAGATCGCCATTACTAGGATCCTTCACCTCAGGCTTGCCGGGCTCACTGTAGGCGATGTAGGCGTAGATTTCCTCCGCCGCTGCATCGCCCCCCTGCAGGAGAGGGGGAGGCCCGCCTGGGAGTTCAAGAACTCGGCGGACATCATGAGGCTGCGGCCGGGCCTCAACTACAACTTCACCGTCTTGGAGCTGGATGCAATGCTCTTGGAGTTGTTCAAACACGACCCCCAACACCCATTCACGCTGCCGAGGGGCGTAGTTCCTTTGTGCAATAATTCTTCGCGTGACCGGATCCGCGCCATGATGCCGTTGTGCGATTCACACGGAATCGTTCCAACTTGGCAAGAGCCTGCGGATGACGTCGTGCAAGCGTTCTTCGACAACTTGGAAGAAGTGCCGGTCCATGCTGACGAGCAGAAGAGCCTCACCCGTGACACCACCGACGAGGAGCTGCAGCGCATCGCCACTAGGGCGGAAGAGGTTGCGGCCGCAGCTGCCGCGGGCATGTTCGGGTTCACTGTGGAGGAGGCGGAGGCTGCAGAGGCGGCAAACCTTGCCGAGCGCGCGGAGTTCATTGGCGAGGAAGAGCCTGCCGGTTCTGAAGCCGAGCCGAGCGAGGCCGGCGAGGAAGAACCCGAGCCTTTAGAAAACTTGCCGCAGGCGGAGCCCCCGGCCCCGCCAAGGAGGCGCCTTCGCAGGGCTGGGGACGCAGCGGGGCGGCAGCCGGGTCAACAGCCGCCAAGCTGTGCGACACGCTCTACCGCGGCAAGCAATGTTGCCGCGGGAGCGCCTCACGCGGAAGCGGCAACTGGAGCGGGATCTTCCCGGGCCACCGCCACCGCCCCCGCCAAGCGGGCAAGGGATCCTACTCCTCCGCCTCGCCGCTCCGGAGGAGAGCCGGACTTCGATCTTTCCGCGCTCAGCTCCGACGAGGAGGAGGAAGAGTAAGCTTCTTTGGTGCTCTTGTAGTTCTTCAATCTTGCTGTTTATATCTTGTATCTGACTTGCTTCAATCTGGACTCATTTCTTTTCAGGAGGCTGGCCCAGAGAGCGGCGAAGAGGGCGAAGGCCGCGGTGATTGTCATCGAAGATGACCCCACCGTGTCAGCAGGGGGAGGGTCCGAGACCACCTTGACGGACCCGGCAATCACTCCTCAAAGCAGCCCCCAGCGCAGCCCCCAGCATAAGTTCATAGTTAGCTTTCTGCTGTCGGGCGCGCATGAGTGCTTTTTCCTTTGTTGATATCTTGCTTGTTGATTTGTGTAGGAGCAGAGCAGCCACATCAGGAGCGCCCGGAAGCTGGTCCCGAAGTGCCATCCGCTTTGACTACGCCGCCAAGGGAGGGGTTCCCGGTAAGGGAGCGCTCTCCGGCAAGGGAGAATTCTCCGGCAAGGGGCAGCACCGTCGATCCTGCGGCAGCCGAGACCGTAACTACAGATCTTGGCACAGGTAATTCCCTTGTCCAAAAACTTTCCCTTGGGTTCTTCTTCTTCTGATTTTCTTCTCTTGGATTTTTGATTGATTTTTCTCCCTTCTTCGTTCTTCAGACCCATCTGCGGCTGAGCCAATGGAGACAGAGGGCGCCGGCGAGGAAGGGGCCGATGCTGATGAGACCGCCGTCGAGGAGGCCGCCAAGGCTGCCGCCGCAGAAGCCGGCGAGGGGTCGGGCGATCGCACTGACGACCTTGAGGCCGCAGGAGCGCCAGGCACTGCACCGACCGCCGATCCCTCTGCCGCTTCTGCGGAGCCGGGCTCCGAGGAGCCCCAGCCCGGTGCCTACTTGAAGGCCGGCGACGGTATCTTCATCAAGCTACCCTGGGCGTCGAGCTCCAAGGCGCCGGTCGAGGGTGAGACTTTTGATGAGGAGGTGCTCGCCTCCGCCGGACTGTCGTTGGTTGACGCGCCCGGCAGCAGCAGTGGCGAGCCCAAGGAGGAGCAGCTGCTGCGGAAGCTGCTGTCACTCTACCGCGCCCGGCAAGCCAAGCTGGCTTCCCGGGAAGCGCTTGTCGTGAAGGCGGGAGTTGACATGGAGAAGCGCGCGGAGGAGCTCCGGGGCCAAAATCAAGAAGCTCTCCGGTCCCTGGCACAGGAGCGGGAACGACTCGACGAGGAGCGCATGGCCTTCCTTCTCGAGAAGGGAAAAGCTGAGGAGGAGCAAAGGCTGGCCGCCGAGAAGCAGTCTGCGCGGGAAGGCGAGTTGGTGCAGCGGAAGGCCAATCTCGACAGCTACGAGGAGGAGCTCGCCGAGCGCGAGCAAGCACTTGGCGGGGCGCTCAAGGAAGCAAAGGACGCTGCCGCGACCGCAGAGGCCGCCAAGAAAGAGTTGGAGGAGAAGGTGGCGCAGCTGGAGGCCAACATTGGGGAGAGTGGCGAGGAGCTTGCCGCGCTCAAGCGTGAGCGTGAGAAGGATGCTGCCGCCCACGGTGAGCTGCAAGGCCTTCTCGCTGAGAGGGGCAAGGAGCTCAGCGCCGCCAAGGATTCCAATGCAGACCTAGAGCTGAAACTGGCCACGCTGACGCAGACGCTGGAGGCCGCCAAGGAGCGGGAGAAGACCTTGTCGGAGAAGGTCAAAGCTGACAAGGCGCTGTTGGAGAGCATCGCAGTTACCCATAACTCATTCAGAGACACTGTGGAGCACTGGACCGAGGGTCTGGTGAATATTGCCGCAGTCATCAACGAGGAGCTGGCGCAGCTGGGGATGGAGGACTTTGGGTATCCCTCCGACGAGAATCTCCAACCCAGCGCCAAGCTCAGCCTGTTCTTCAAGGGCGTGGCGACGGCGCTCCAGCAGCTCCGGGAGAGGATCCCAAAGTAGCTGGCCGACGAGTCGCGCAAAATCTGTGCCGGGGTTCTCCAGAAGGTGCTGATGAAGGTGGCCTTCCGCAATCCAGGCCTCAGCTTCACCAACGTCCTCAGGTCCTTGCCGCCAGACGCCGATCTGGACGCACTCAAGGCCCTTGTCGCACCCATTGTGGACAAGGTGAGCGAGATCAAGAGGGTTGAGGGCGGACGCACAGACTAGGCCGCCCATTTCTTCTTTTCCCTTGTCGCTGCTAATCATGTTATGAAAACAATCTGTTAGAGCTGCGACAAGTTATCTTGTAATATAACTTTATTTCTGTTATTAATTGCTATGTTATTTCCTCTACTAGATTCCTTCCTTTGTATGTTTTTACCCTACGCTTCTAGGGAACTTGTCGGCGCAGGCACCCGAGCTGCGAGCGCTGAGTGCAGAACTTCAGCAGCCTGCTGGCGGCGCTGCTTCCGACAAGAAACCTTGTCGCGACTAGATGCAGCACACTTAAGTTATTGAGCGGACTCGAAACAAAGTAAGGGCGCAACTAGCCATGAGTTGGTTCCTCCGCGCACAGGTTTTCCATACAAAGCAGGATCGTTCGAGGAAGATAACTCAAAAATTTAAAAACCGATTGCTCAAACTTTGGCAACTTATCTTTTCTGTCATTTGCTTCCCGGCAAGGCAAAACTTTGCTTGAACGACGCCTGGTCCATACCACAATCTTCTCCTTCCCCCCGGCAAACTTGTGTGCGAGGGAACCTTCTTTTCCTTTGTTGAAAAGAAGAAAGAAGAGAAAATAATAATATGGAGCCGTTCGGCTCGTTATTGCTTACCGGATGTAGGTGCTGCACAAAGTGTCAGATAACACATGCAAGAAAGAAACTGATGCATGAAATGGACAAGTTGTGCGGATCACATGGGGTTCTATTTATGCACAGGATCTGCGCCCGGCTTTGTACAAAGGATTACATGCAACAGCGGCAAGACTTGTACAAAAGGTGGTTGCCGAAACGGGGTTCCGGCAACCGCGCCGTACGGGAAAAACTTATGAAGATGTTCTATGTTCCAGGAGTTGCTCACCGGAATGCCATCTTCGGTCTCAAGGCGGACAGCGCCGGGCCTTGTGACTCGTTTCACCCGATAAGGGCCTTCCCACTTCGGCGTCAACTTGTTGGAATTCTTGGTGGACTGAACGCGCCGAAGAACAAGGTCGCCTTCCTCGAAGCTTCTGGCCTTAACTTTGCGGCTATGGTAGCGGCACAAAGCTTGCTGGTATCGAGCAGCTCGTACAGCAGCCTAAAGACGATCTTCCTCAAGGAGCAGCGCATCGTCTTGTCGCAGCTGTTCTTGCTCAAGCTCATCATAAGTGAGCACTCGAGGCGATCCGTATACGAGTTCCGTGGGGAGAACTGCCTCTGCTCCATAGACTAGAGCAAAAGGTGCCTGGCCAGTGGCTCGATTTGGCGTCGTTCTGATCGACCAAAGAACCACCGGCAGCTCCTCGATCCAGTTTCTTCCGCACTTGCGCAGCCTATCGAAATTTCTGGTCTTGAGCCCGCGCAGCACTTCAGCATTTGCCCTCTCTGCTTGACCGTTGCTTCTCGGATGAGCAACGGAAGCGAAGCAGACCTTGGCGCCAAGGTCTTGGACGTACTGCATGAAGGTGCGGCTCGTGAATTGCGTGCCGTTGTCGGTGATGATCCTGTTAGGGATCCCGAAACGACAAACAATTGACCTGAAGAACTTGACTGCTGACTGTGCTGTCACCTTCCTCACTGGCTGCACTTCCGGCCACTTTGTGAACTTGTCGATTGCGACGTACAAGTACTCAAAGCCCCCGACAGCTCGGGGGAAAGGGCCGAGGATATCGAGCCCCCAGACCAAAAATGGCCAGGATAAAGGGATCGTCTAGAGAGCTTGAGCTGGCTGGTGTATCTGTTTGGAGTGGAACTGGCACGCTTCACACTTGGTTACTTGTGCAGTTGCATCCTGGAGGGCTGTCGGCCAAAAGAAACCTTGCCGGAAAGCTTTGCCGGCAAGTGCTCTTGCGCCAATGTGGTGGCCACATATGCCTCCATGTATCTCTGCCAACAGCTTTTGTCCATCTTCCCGGCAAATACACTTCAATTTCACACCGTTGAGTCTTCTTCTGTACAGTATCCTATCGACAAACTGGTACATACTTGACAGCCGGGCTACTTTTTCCGCTTCTTCTTGCTCTTCGGGAAGTTCTCCTTTCTGAAGGAAATGGACAATCTGCTGTGCCCATGCTGGAGCTTGTGGCTTGACAACAAGGACTAAAGGCACATCTGCTGCTGCGGGAACATCCACTTCTATGGCAAGGACTCGCGGTCCTGCCGGAGCTTGTTGTTCCCCGGCAAGTTTGCCGGAGCAAAACTTGTCGGGAGCGTCTGCTTCAACGGAACAAACCATAAGGCTTGCCGGAGCAGACTGCCCCTTAGCATTCTTGGTGTTGATCTTGGGGACTTTCTTGGCGGCGGCTTCGGGGAGCTCTGCCGGAAAGTAGTCACCAGAAACCAACTTCCTCTTCTTGCTTTGTCCAGTTGATGGTGTTACGGATGGTTGAGTCAACTTGAGCACAAAGATCCCTGGTTCCACAGGTAACTTTAGTGCGGCGCACTTTGATAGGCCATCAGCAATGTCATTCTGAGCTCTTGGGATATGCTCCATCTGTAGGCCGTCAAAGCGCTCTTCTAGCTTCCTTACTTCATCAACATATGCTTCCATCAATGGACTCTGGTAGTTCTTGTTCACTTGGCGGACGACAAGCTGTGAGTCACCCCTGACAATGAGCTTCTTGATCCCAAGGTCTGCTGCGATTCTAAGACCGGCAAGCAATCCTTCATACTCTGCAGTATTGTTGGTTGCTTGCTCCCTGGGAAAGTGCATCTGGACTACATACTTGAGGTGCTCTCCGGTGGGCGCGACAAGCAGCACGCCCGCACCGGCGCCTTGCAGCAAGAAGGCACCATCAAAGTACATCAGCCACTCTTTGCTTGCCTCTTTGACGGGGATGCTCGTCTCTGGAATTTCTTCATCTGGGGTTGGCGTCCATTCTGCTATGAACTCTGCCAATGCTCTGCTTTGGATAGTTGAAGTGCTCTCAAACTTGAGGCCAAAGCTTGACAGTTCCAGCGCCCACTCGACAATCCTGCCTGTCGCTTCTGGATTTTGCAGTATCCTCTTCAGCGGAAAGCGAGTGACGACTGTGATCTCATGTGCTTGGAAGTAATGGCGCAGCTTTCTTGAGGCCACGAGGAGGCCGAAAAGCAACTTCTGCACACCCGAGTACCTTGATCTAGCCCCCTGTAGAAGGGAACTGACAAAGTATACTGGACGCTGCACCATTCTCTTCTGCATCTTATCATGCTCCTGCGCAGATCCATCTTTATCGGGACCAGAGCTTGTCGGAGAAGCCCCCTCCTTATCGCTGGATGCATCTGCCGTGGTTGCTGGCTCATCATCTGCCTCCCTCTCCGCCACTAACGCAACACTAACCACTTGATTGGTTGCCGCTATATACAGCAGCAACTTCTCTTGCGGCTTAGGTGCGACAAGTGTTGGAGTGGAGGACAGGTATCTCTTCAAGTCCTGCAGCGCAGCCTCCGCCTCCGGAGTCCATTTCATTGGACCTGCCTTTTTCAAAATTTTGAAAAATGGCAGGGCGCGCTCAGCAGATCTAGAGATAAACCTGCTGAGAGCAGCCACGCAACCGGCAAGCCTTCGTACATCCTTGACGCGCTTTGGTGCTTCGATATGCTCAATGGCCTTGATCTTGTCGGGATTGGCTTCAATTCCCCGCTGAGACTCCAAACACGCACTTCTCGGGGTTAAGCTTGCCGGATGGGACTCCAAACACGCACTTCTCGGGGTTAAGCTTGAGGTTGATCCTGCGCAGATTTGCAAATGTCTCGTCTAAATCTTGAATCAGGGTCGCCCTGTTCTTGCTTTTGACCACTATGTCATCCATGTAGGCTTCCACATTTCTGTGCATCTGTGGCTCAAGAGCGTGGTGGACTACCCTTGCGAATGTTGAACCAGCATTCTTCAAACCGAAAGGCATCCGTACGAAGCAGTACGTGCCACACGGGGTGATAAGTGCGGTTTTCTCTTCATCCTCTTCTGCCATGAAGATCTGATGGTATCCTGAGTATGCATCAAGAAATGAAAGCAAATCACATCCGGCTGTGGAGTCAACAATCTGGTCAATGCGCGGCAAGGGAAATGGGTCTTTGGGACAAGCTTTATTAACATTAGTGAAGTCAATACAAAGCCTCCATTTCCCGTTAGCCTTGCGCACGACAACAGGATTGGCCAACCACGTGGGATGGAGCACTCCTCTGACAAGGCCTGCTGCTTCCAACTTCTTGATTTCTTCTGCGATGAATTCTTGGCGCTCCACTGCCTGTTTCCTGACTTTCTGCTTGACGGGCCGTGCATGAGGACAGACGGCAAGGTGGTGCTCAATTACTTTCCTAGGAACACCGGGAATATCAGACGGTTGCCACGCAAACACGTCGACATTCGCCCGCAGGAAAGCAACGAGCGCGCTTTCCTATTTGGGGTCAAGAGTGGCGCTGATGGTGAAGGTACCACCAGTGCCGTCCTCCTTGGCGGACACCTTCTTGGTCTCAGGTGGGGCTGCCATTGCCTTCTTACACTTGCCGGTGGAGCTCAAAGGTGCGTCCTCGACGGTAGCGCAGCACTCCGAAGAGGTGCGCTTGCCGGAGTGGGCATCAGAGCTCTTGCCGGACTTGGTCTTCTTCTTCCCCCCGGGAGCTTCAGCGGCAAGTGTCTTGTGTTCTGCTGCAGCTGCTGCTTCCCGGTAGATCTTGTCGGCACAAATAAGAGCATCCTTCTTGTCGCCAGGGACAGAGATGACACTTATCGGGCCTGGCATTTTCAGTACGTTGTACGCATAGTGAGAGGCTGCCATGAACTTGGCGAGTGCCGGACGGCCAAGGATTCCATTGTAAGGTAATGGAAAGTCAGCAACATCAAATGTGACCCTCTCAGTCCTGAAGTTCAGCTCGCTGCCAAATGTTACCGGCAACGTGATCTTTCCCTTCGGCTTGCTTCTTCCCGGGTTGATTCCTTGAAATGTACCGGTCTCTTCGAGCTCGCTGTCAGGGATCTGAAGTTTCTGGAGCACCGCGGAGGAGATCAGGTTCAAGTCGGCCCCGCTGTCAACTAGCATCTTAGTGACCTTGAGGTTGCGGATTGTTGGTGAAACCAACATAGGCAAGCACCCGACCGCAGTTATGCGATCAGGGTGGTCCTCAATATCAAAGATGATAGGCGTGCTGGACCATTTCAGAGGCTTGCATGACTCGACGGGCGGTTCTGCTGCATTAACTTCCCGCACCCACTGTTTGAGCTGGCGGTGCGAGGTATGCAGAGAAGCACCACCGTCAACGCACAGGACCTCTGTGGCTTTCTGGAACTCCTGCTCATCAGTCTCCTTATCATCCATGTCTTCATCGTCGTCGTCATCTTCATCCTTGTCGCGGCCGTGAGGGGGTCTGTCTCCTTGCCGCTGCTTGGCCTTGCCGCGGCGTCCTCCTCGGCCGGGACGTTTCTTGCCGGATCCCCCAGCACCTTCCTGGGCCTTCTCCTTGTCGCGCCGCTCGTATTCAGCTTTCTGTTGCTCAACAAGCTGCTCGACTTTCTTACAGTTCTGGAGATCATGGCCCTTGGTGCGGTGGATCTTGCAATACTGCTTGTTGGTGCCGTCCTGCTTGTCGGCGACCGCCACCTCCGCGGCAACCTCCTTGCCGGAGTCACCAGCTTTGGCTTCCTTGGCCCTACCACCGTTGCCGGACTGCTCAACAACTAGCACTTCTTTGCCTTTCCTCCTTCTGTTGTTCCGCCGCCGGTTTTTTCTTGCCGGGGCAGCATCTTCACTGTCAGATCCTCCCGCTCCTACATTCTCTCCGAGGAGCCTCCTCCCTTCCTCAGCACGTGCACACTTGTCGGCCAGTGCGTATAACTCACTGACGTCCCTGATCTTGCACATCGCCATTTCCTCCCGCATCCTGCAGTTTCGCACGTTCTGATGGAACACGCTGATCACCGTGGCAGGGTGGACGTCTGGGATGTTGTGCTGCACACTGCTGAATCTCTGAATGTACTTGCGTAGGGGCTCTCCTTCCTTCTGAGCGAGCAGATGAAGATCACTCTCCTGGCCATGAGGCTTGTGTCCGCCTGTGAAGGCGCTGACAAACTGATGGCACAGATCAGCCCAAGAGGATATGGAGTTGTCCGGCAAGTGCATGAGCCAGGACCTGACGTTGGGCTTGAGTACCAGCGGGAAGTAGTTGGCAAGGATCTTGTCATCCCGTCCCCCAGCAGCCTGCAACGCAATGGTGTAAATGCTGAGGAACTCCGACGGATGCGTCTTGCCGTCGTACTTCTCCGGTACGTCTGGCTTGAAGTTCTTCGTGCTGGGCCACTGGACTTGCCGCAGCTCACGAGTGAACGCAGGGCAACCTACCGCGTACGGCAGATCGCCTGGTTCCCCTGGCGCATGCATGTCAACAGAGGGCCCAGCGCGCTTGTCGGATTGACGTCGCGCTTCTCTTTGGCGCTCGATGCGAGTTCGAGCGTCTTCTTGTTGTCGATCATGAAGAACTTGGCGCTGATCGCGACGAGCTCGTGGATCCGAAGATGCGGTGGAGTCGCTGTCGAGGTGCATCCGGCGAGTCGGTGATCTTGGCCTTCGGGATGGTGATTGCATGGTAGTTGCACCTCCACTCGTTTCGTCGCCACGGCTCGCGCCCGGCAACCCTGCCGCGGCGGCGACGCGCTCGGCCGCCGTGGAGTGTCGCCGTTGGCGTGGCCGATGAGACTCTAAATGGTGGCCCTCCCTTCGTCGATCTTGTCCGATGTCGGAGGGTAATCTAGGAGAAGTTGAGCTCGCGCCAAAGCTTCTGCTGGAGTGGTGGGTGGCAGTGGCGGACGGCGCGAGGAGCGGGACGTGCTCGGACTTCTAACTATGTTAGAAGGAGCAGTATCCCGTCCAGGCGACCGTGCCCCGCTCGTGCTAGCGCGCTGGCGTGCATACTGGTCTTGAGCGCCCCGAGATCCACCAGCTTGGTCTTGGCCTATCATGCGTATGGCACTGCAAGTGCCATGACGCTGTTGGTCTCATCGGGGTTTGTGTAGCCTTGTTCTTGGACCTGGCAGCATCATGAGCTTCCGCGTCGATGTCCATTCTTCCACCGGCGTCCATTCCACCACCCGTTTGCTCCAACGGTGGCGGAAGCGACGTGGACGGAGCAGCTGCCGCCGAATTCTTCTTCTTTGGTGGCATGTTGATGAAGGGAACGAAGATCTAGCTCGTGTGAACGACGGATCAGGTTCACACAATCTCGACGCCCCTACCTGGCGCGCCAAAGATGTCGGGGAAAATGATCCACAAACACCTATGGGGCCGGCGGACTAGGCCCCTTTCGGTTCGGCGGGGGGCGGAGATCGCACGAAGAGCAGATCGAGGTGAAGCACATGAGCAGTTTACCCAGCTTCGGAGCTCTCCGGAGAGATAACACTCCTACTGCTGCTTGTCTGGTTCTATTATCTTGTGTTCTTGCTCCCGAGAGAGAGAGAGTGTAGTGTCTTTCCGGGTTACGAATGAATCGAACCGAACCGAACCCCCTCTACGTTGCGCATGGGCCTCCTTTTATACGCTAAAGGGGTCACCGACAGGTGGCAACGCAGAGAAGGGTACAAATGTAAAAAGTGAGGTGGTTGATACAGCTACTTGCACAGTGCGCCCTACCTAACTCTGACGGCAGGGGACAAGGGCATTAAGTGCCCGTCTGAGTCTCCCAAATAGTGCATAAAAGGACCGTTAGGGGCGCCACCATTCGCCACGATGGCGATCTTGTCAGCTTCGCATGCCACTGCGCACCGCTGGCTGCACAGCCTCCCGCCACGCGCGCCTGGAGAGGCCCCCAGAGCGACACGTTGGTGGATGCGCTAGAGCGCGGGCACAGAGTGGCCGCCTGCCATGGCAAGTGCCTTGCCGCTGCTGTTATCTTGTCGGGTCTGGAAGCTTGTCGCTCACCGGGCTTCGAGGTACCTTGGTTGGTCTTCCCGGCAAGCTCCTCTTGCCGGGGCCTTGTTGCCTTGTCGGAGCGCGTGGCGCGTCGCGGCAAGTTCCTTGGAGTGCCTTGGTTGGCCTTCCCGGCAAGCTCCTCTTGCCGGGGCCTTGTCTCCTGAGCTTAAATACTTTGTTCTTGAATGGCTCCAGGGGAACCACAGAGGATCTTGGCGTTCGCCCGGCAAGCCTTGCCGCGGGGTGCTGCAACTGCCCGTGCACAAGTTCGGGGTACTAGGGTACCCCTATTCTAGTACACCGACAGATAATGTGTGGGAGGTTCTAGTAGATGGTTGTGTTTAGTAAGGATATTGGTGTTAAGGTTTGTGATTCCCGAAGCATGCACGTATGGTCTACTAACCATGTAACCAAATTGGCGCGCATTGTATTTTGATTGTTTATCTTTGCGTGAAGGTCAGGGGCGCGCGATGGTTAACTCCTACCAACCTCCCCCCAAGGAGCATGCGTAGTAGTACTTTGCTTCGAGGGCTAATAAACTTTTGCAGTAAGTATATGAGTTCTTTATGACTAATGTGAGTCCATGGATTATACGCACTCTCACCCTTCCATCATTGCTAGCCTCTTCGGTACCGTGCATTGCCCTTTCTCACCTCGAGAGTTGGTGCAAACTTCGCTGGTGCATCCAAACCCCATGATACGATGTGCTCTGTCACACATAAGCCTCCTTATATCTTACTCAAAACGGCCACCATACCTACCTATCATGGCATTTCCATAGCCATTCTGAGATATATTGCCATGCAACTTCCATCATCATCATATACATGACTTGAGCATTCATTGTCATATTGCTTTGCATGATCGTAAGATAGCTAGCATGATGTTTTCATGGCTTGTCCTTTTTTTGATGTCATTGCTATGCTATATCATTGCACATCCCGGTATACCGCCGGAAGCATTCATATAGAGTCATATCTTTGTTCTAGTATCGAGTTGTAAGTAAATAAAAGTGTGATGATCATCATTATTAGAGCATTGCCCAAAAAAAAGGAAAGGCCAAAGAAGCCTAAATAAAAAAAGGGGGGCCAAAGAAGCCCGCCCAAAAAAAAAGAAAAGAAAAGGGGCAATGTTACTATCCTTTTACCACACTTGTGCTTCAAAGTAGCACCATGTTCTTCATATAGAGAGTCTCCTATATTATCACTTCCATATACTAGTGGGAATTTTCATTATAGAACTTGGCTTGTATATTCCGATGATGGGCTTCCTCAAATGCCCGAGGTCTTCATGAGCAAGCAAGTTGTATGCACACCCACTTAGTTTCAGTTTGAGCTTTCATACACTTATAGCTCTAGTGCATCCGTTGCATGGCAATCCCTACTCCTCACATTGACATCAATTGATGGGCATCTCCATAGCCCATTGATTAGCCGTGTTGATGTGAGACTTTCTCTTTTTTTGTCTTCTCCACATAATCCCCTTCATCATATTCTATTCCACCCATAGTGCTATATCCAGGGCTTACGCTAATGTATTGTATGAGAGTGAATAAAGCTGAAGCGCGTTAAAAAGTATGAACCAATTGCTTGGCTGACACCAGGATAGGCATGAGGGGTACCTTGTGTTAAGAAAAGGGAGCATACAAGACTATATGATTTTGTAGGGATAACATTCTGTAAGCATTGATATTTTGAAAGACATGATTGTTTGTTGGATGCCCTAAGTATTATTGTTTTTATGTCAAATGATAGACTATTGATTTGAATCACTCGTGTCTTAATATTCATGCCACGATTAGATTACATGATCAAGATTATGCTAGGTAGCATTCCACATCAAAAATTATCTTTTTTATCATTTACCTACTCGAGGACTAGCAGGAATTAAACTTGGGGATGCTGATACGTCTCCGTCGTATCCATAATTTTTGATTGTTCCATGCCAGTATTATTCAACTTTCATATACTTTTGGCAACTTTTTATACTATTTTTGGGACTAACATATTGATCCAGTGCCCAGTGCTAGTTCCTGTTTGTTGCATGTTTTATGTTTCGCAGAAACCCCATATCAAATGGAGTCCAAACGTGATAAAAATGGATGGAGAATATTTTTAGAATATTTATGATTTTCTGGAAGAAAAATCAACGCGAGACGGTGCCCGAGGGGGCCACGAGGCAGGGGGCGCCCCCCAGGGGGCATGCGCGCCCCTGACCCTCGTGGGCGCTAACAGTGTCCTGGACTAGGGGGTACTCACCACATCGTCTCCCGATCTGTTAGATTGGGCTGAGGACCCCCATGGCCGTATACTCATGGGCCACTTCAGACAACTTATGCATACACGAGGAAGATTCCACAAGACTTGGTGATCAAGACAATGACTCCTCCCCACTGGCGTATTTGGCTAGGACTCTTGTTATACTAGGCCTCTGGTACATTATATAAACCGAGGCTAGGCTAGTCGATAGAGGGGCTAGATCATTATGACATTACTCATCATACCTCTAGGGTTTAGACCACAACATATGATCTTGTGGTAGATCAACTCTTGTAACCCTATATTCATTAAGATCAATCAAGCAGGAGGTAGGGTATTACCTCGACAGAGAGGGCCCGAACCTGGGTAAACATCATGTCCCCTGTCTCCTGTTACCCATCGATCCATGACACACAGCTTGGGACCCCCTACCCGAGATCTACCGGTTTTGACACTGACAATGGTGCTTTCATTGAGAGTTCCACTGTGTGATCGGCAAAGGATCGATGGCTCGACTGCAGATCAACCGCGACGACGGCTTATTCATCACCTGCTCGACTGGTCACCTTGGCTTGATCGAAGACTGCGCCCTACCTCAGATCGTCATGTTCAGATGAGGGCCTTAATCAACATCAACTCTGATCTCTATCAAGATCATGGACGAATCATCCATGAAGCTCGGGGGCTCAACGTCAACATTATCCTCGGGCGTCCGTGCTGTTTTTCTGGACAGCGAACTTGTATCCGCCGCCACCGCCTCCTCAAGTGTCATTTTAACGATTGCTTCAGTGGAATTGTGCGGAATTGAGTCTACAACAACCCTGGAAAATTCTGTCGAGTTCCGATGGAGGAATCTCTAGCAATCTACGATGTACCGGAGCCCTGTCAAATCTGGACGGGAATCTGGACGAGTTTAGGGCGTGATCTCCAGAGCCCAGCTCAGAGGTCCTTTGGAAGATCCAACCATTCATCTGCTGCGGAATTCCCATATCGACCCCCCCCCCAAATTTTTTCAGCTCGATCTGACCGTCCAAACTCCGAGAACCTTTCGATTAGTGGATCACTTTTCGGTTTTGTTTTCTGCGCGAGAACGAATCCGACCCGAATTCATCTTTTTTATGAGTGGGATTTCGGACATCCTTTTTGAAGGAAGTTTTGTATAGGGTATTGTGTTTTGTACCCAAACACATCCCGCTAATTTTAAAGTCTTTTCCAATATGATCTTCATCATCGCGCCGATGTCAAACCAACCCGACAACGTTGCTCTACGACTGCCGACCTGCGCTAGACACGTCGTCACTTTGTTGAGACGAGTTCAACTTCTTCGGATCATCATCTTGGTAAGCCGAACAAGAGTTCGACATCGTGAAGAGTAAATCGTCACCAACATCGCCGCCCCATGGATTACACGGAGCGCGCACGCCGGCATCACCGCACGGTCACTTCATCAAGCCAACATTGACCATGTCACAAGTTACGACCTGCATCGGCACGGCCGAACCATTTCTTCATAGAGCAAAGTCTTTTTCTACTTGGTCGTTGCAAAGTCTTTTTCTACCACTCCTTTTTCGACTCGAGTGTATGGTCAATAGCCGGATAGCCTGTCTTCTCTCTAAAAGCCACTTGAGTTTAGTTTGGTAAACTGCCCTCAGAGAAGTACTCCGCCCTTGGGATAAGGAGCTTGAAGCCGTAGGCTGACTCGTGTGAAGTCTTGAGATCGGATGTGTCATGTTAAAGCACGACAGAAGCACACTCTTTTTTTCCAATTTTCGGATTGGCACCGAACACTTGATCTTGTTCGGACGTCAAGTTTTTACTGATGTTTTTTGGTTTTCCAAGCTTATGGCACTTAACTATTTGTGTGTTTCCAGCATAAGTCTCGCAGTGCAACGCCGGACACCTTTAGAGATTCGGCAAAAACATTCTCGGATATTGTTATATATGTATCGGTTTCGAATTGTGTCTTTGGTCAATAGTTGGGTTGCCCAGCTCCTGTGCTTGCCTCCTACGTTCTGCGTTATTTGGCCAGGTGTGCAAAGGGAGAACCACTACGATTGTGCTTCCAGCTAGCATGGTTAAGCGCCTCAGTGGAGAAAGCCGAAAACTGACTGTCACAATAAGCGTAAACTGGTCAGCAATCCGATGACTGTATTAAACTATAAGATCGATAGAGGTCACCCCATGTTAAATGACGGCGTTCATAACATTGGCCGAAGTGTTTACAGCTTGACCTCGACTGTCGCCGAACACTCACCGGGGCTAGTCACTGGCCTCCCAACTTTAAGCTCCTATGACTAAGTGAAAGTTATAAAGCCCGCATATTTGATTGCCTCATTTCTGCTAACACAACCGCCTTCGGGCACCGAGACGCCGGCTAAGGGTTGTTTTGTTATTGCGAAAGCATCCTGCATAGCATCTACAAGGGGGTGGAAACCGACGATGGGCCACTTTCAAATGATAAGCAGTCGCAACAGAGTCAAAATAAACATATCATCGGCATTTGTATTTAATATACAAGAGCCGCCTTCCACAATCATCGTTATAAAGCCATAAATATGCATCAATTTGACTTAAGATTTTTGCCAAGCTGGGTTGCCTGGCTCCTGTGCTTACCCCTACGTTCCCGATTGTTCGGCTAGGCGGTAAAGGGAGCACCTCTATGATTGTTACTACCGGGTCATTCGAGTTAGTACCTCAGACTGGGTGAAGCCGAAAGCTAGCAATCTTAAAGGATCACATTGGTCGGCAATGACGGAAGTGAAAATTTTGGTTCATTTATACCATAGAGTTCGGGAACTTTCCCCAAACTAAATCCTCAATATTTTTCTCCCGCGTTGATCGGAGGTGAGGTTTGATGATCATGCTTAGCATGACAACCCAACGAAAGGAACCGATAGCGGGACTATTTTCTTTGGAAGATGTTTCTTACATTAAAACGTAATATAACATATCTCTCCATGTACCTTTGTTTATAAAACCGTATGGCCGGATTGCCTTGTTTTCCATAAATATTTGCCCTTATAACGGCTTTATAAAGTAGGAAAACACTCCTCGGCTACTGGCCGAAGAGGTTGAAGCCGATGGTCGGTGAACAAAGTTTTGTACAATACGGATTCGAGCATTAATGATGTAGAGTACTTGGATACATAGAATCATTACACGTAATTTGTGACTTTACTATGGATGTCGATCCTTAATTCGGCCACCCGTGCCCGCATTAAGGCTCGGGGGCTATTGGGATTCGGGCTTGTTATTTACAAATATTAAAGGGGTACATCGATCCCCTGATCTGGTGTTGGCACCCGACCAGTGTCTAGGGGGCTACTACATTGCTATTCAATGCAGCAAATTCAAAGTGCTTAGTGTTCGGCTTGACCGAACTATGGGCAGACGCGTCTTCGGACAACAATAGGTACCATCTGGACCTATCTGGCGTCAAGCTAATATAGTGCGGCAACTTCTCAAGACCCTCTCTCAAGGGCCCGTTCACCGATCACTATTATCTCTAATATATTACAGTGCGTTTCTATTCCTACGTATGCTGCTGAGCTAGGAGTTGATCCTCAGGCCGATTTCGCGAATCGACCTGAGTCTCATGGGCTACTAGGATTAGCAGTTTCATGTTTTCCTTTAGGTGCATCTCGGGTTTTAGACTGACACACACCTTGAGGGCTACTGGATATGCATATACTGGCTATATATCTCGGCAGAGAATAAATTGCACTAGTAAAAAATATTCACAAAAAATCAGCCCGCGGTCGGGGTGGTGCACCACCTCAGAAGTAGTCTGTCATAAAGCTAGGGTGCCAGTGGCTAGCTCCATAGAGGGCATTTCCGGCATTAAGCTCGGCTAAACTCCTTGAACTTTTTCGAACCAAGGTGATCTATGACACCTCAGATATAGTCCGGCGTTAGAGCTCGGATATAGTCTGGCGTTGGAGCTTGGACACAGTCCGGTGTTGGAGCTCGGATACATTCTAGCGTTGGAGCTCGGGAGCAGTCCGACGTTGGTGCTTGGCTGCAAAAGATACCTCGACTGCAGTCCGGTGTTGGGGCTCAGATGCAAGAGGACATCGCCGCATGAGAACAACTTCAAACCCAAGGTGTGGTGCAAAAAATAAAAAGACATTGATAAAGGCCGAGAACTTAAAGGGGCTCCTCGGATACCTGGTGTGTAGACTCTTCAGATTCACTTCGGCAATCCTTAAGATCAAAGATGAGATGATTTGTTGAACCAGTTTTCAAGACCGATGACCGAAGATGAAGAACAATTTGGAAGAATTGAGGAGCATCCCCAACTTGAAGACCGGTTCAGCGGGCTACTGACAGTGTCCTGGACTAGGGGGTACACACCACGTCATCTCCCGATCAGTTAGATTGGGCCGAGGACCCCCATGGCCGTATACTCATGGGCCAGTTCGGACAACTAATGCATACACGAGGAAGATTCCACAAGACTTGGTGATCAAGATAACGACTCCTCCCCACTAGCGTATTCGGCTAGGACTCTTGTTATCCTAGGCCTCTGGTACATTATGTAAACCGAGGCTAGGCTAGTCGATAGAGGGGCTAGATCATTATGACATTATTCATCATACCTCTAGGGTTTAGACCACAACATATGATCTAGTGGTAGCTCAACTCTTGTAACCCTATATTCATCAAGATCAATCAAGCAGGAAGTAGGGTATTACCTCGATAGAGAGGGCCCGAACCTGGGTAAACACCGTGTCCCCTGTCTCCTGTTACCCATCAATCCATGACACACAACTTGCGACCCCCTACCCGAGATCTGCCGGTTTTGACACCGATAGGCACCCCGTAAGGCGGTTGATGCTCTTATTTTGCCGCAAGAAAGCTAATTTTCGGAGAAAAATCTTGGTGAAGGTTTCAGTCCAATCGGAGTTACGGATCTCTGAATATATAAGAAACGGTGAAAGGGCAGAATACTAGAAGGCAGAAACAGAGAGAGATAGAGAGACAGATCCAGTCTTAGAGGGGCTCTTTCCCCTCCCACGCCATGGAGACCATGGACCAAAGGGGAAACCCTTCTCCTATCTAGGAAGAAGGTCAAGGAAGAAGAAGAAGAAGGGGGGCTCTCTCCCCTCGCTTCCGGTGGCACCGAAACGCTTTCGGGGGCCATCATCATCACCGCGATCTACACCAACACCTCCATCATCTTCACCAACATCTCCATCACCTTCCCCCATCTATATTCAGTGGTCCACTCTCCCGCAACCCGCTGTACCCTCTACTTAAACATGGTGCTTTATGCTTCATATTATCCAATGATGTGTTGCCATCCTATGATGTCTGAGTAGATTTTTGTTGTCCTACCAGTGATTGATAAATTGCTATGATTGATTTAATTTGCTTGTGGTTATGTCGCTGTCCTATTGTGCCCTCCGTGTCGCGCAAGCATGAGGGATTCCCGCTGTAGGGTGTTGCAATACGTTCATGATTCACTTATAGTGGGTTGCTTGAGTGACAGAAGCATAAACCCGAGTAAGGGGGTTGTGGCGTATGGGATAAAGAGGACTTGATACTTTAATGCTATGGTGGGTTTTTACCTTAATGATCTTTAGTAGTTGCAGATGCTTGCTAGAGTTCCAATCATAAGTGCATATGATCCAAGAAGAGAAAGTATGTTAGCTTATGCCTCTCCCACATAAAACTTGCTATTGGTCTAGTAAAGTAGCCAATTGCTTAGGGACAATTCCGCAACTCCTACCACCACTTTTCCACACTCGCTATATTTACTTTATTGCTTCTTTATCTAAACAACCCCTAGTTTATATTTACGTGCTCTTTATTATCTTGCAAGCCTATCAAATAACACCTACAAAGTCCTTCTAGTTTCATACTTGTTCTAGGTAAAGCGAACGTCAAGCGTGTGTAGAGTTGTATTGGTGGTTGATAGAACCTGAGGGAATATTTGTTCTACCTTTAGCTCCTCGTTGGGTTCGACACTCTTACTTATCGAAAGAGGCTACAATTGACCCCCTATACTTGTGGGTTATCAATGATCAAAGTGTAACTTGCCTTGCTGACAATCTGCAAACTCTAGAGATCCGTAGTAACAAGCTTCGCACTCCAGGTAATCTAGAGTAGACAAACAGTAGCATACATAAGCAATCACTCAAACGAAACAACGGGAAAACCGATAAAAGATCCAAATCAAACACGAAACAAGCAAATGGCTTAAACTAACAAAAGTTAAATCCTAACAGCAATATTATCATGTGAATTAGATCTTAACAACAGGTACATGTGATTAGCTATGATTTGCCAAAAGATTCAACTCAAACGGAGAAACGAAACTCAAAATAAGAATGAAACAAGATCGTTTACTAATCTTGACTAAAATCAAATTTTACAGTATCAAAATCATGTTCAAGTTGGTTAACTGGAAAGAACAGAACAATACGAAGATTTAGGCGCTGGTTTCATCTAATTTGGATAAACAAGTAAAAAGTTATGCTAGTTTAAAGATCAGGGGCTAAATCGTGATAAAACTATCCACGAATAGGTCCCTGGCCGAAAAATGAACTAAAAATAAAAACCTACGGCACGAACATTCGCTAACAGAACAAAACCACGAATACTGTTCGCTAAAACGAACGAACGAACGGACGTTCGTTAAATAAGAAAAGCCTAAAAAACGATCTAACTAACCGAACCGAAATAAACTGAAAAAACCGGGGTTCGGCCGGTCTTTACCGGTTCATCGATCGATGGCGGCGCGAGGCTGCGGAAAAGCGGCGGCGGTGCAAGGCCACGATGCAAGGCCACGATGCAAGGCCACGACGCGGGGCTGCGGTGAAGCGGCGTCGGCGCAAGGCGGCAGTGCGGGCGGCGGCGGCGCTGGTGGCGAGACGAGGGAGAGGCGGCGGGGCGGCTCGGTCTTATAAAGGCCTCGGGAGGCGTGCCTTGGGCGAGGGGGCGACACGAGAGTCCGAGCCGGACTCCCCGTTGGCGTGCGGCGGCGGGAGTCCTCCCGCTCAGAGTCGGCGGCAGTGCGACGCTGCGGTTGGGCTGCCGGGCCGGCTGGGCTTCGGCCCAGTCGGTCCGAAACTTTTTTTTAAACATTTTCATTGTGAAGAAAAAATCCTAAATAAATATAAAGAAAAAGCTAAAAATTCCACAAACAATTTTCACCATCCAAACCTAATATTTAGGACAAGATGAACATTTTTCTGGACTAAGATGCATTTTTCGAAAATGCAATATTTTTCTAAATCAAATAAAATAGCAAATAAAATACCAATAAAATCATAATTGATTTTAAAATTCTTTCTCGAATATTTCTTTTAGGATGAAGAAGTCATATTATCATCTTTCATATATTTTTAATATTGGAAATAATTGGAGGGAAAAATAATAAAATCAAATTGATCCTCTTTTCAAATTTGAAATAAATTCAAATATGAATTTTGTGAAATCTCCAACTCTCTCCTTGGGTCCTTGAGTTGCTTAAGATTTCTAGGATCACAACAAAATGCAAGAATAAATATGATATGCATATGATGATCTACGTATAACATCCAAATTGAAAATTGGGATGTTACATTCAAACTCTGCTTTATGCTTTCCAGAAAATTCTACATCATTTTTTATCAACAATATGTCATTCGCATATACTTATCAGAAAGGCTGTAGTGCTCCCACTCACTTTCTTGTAAATACAAGCTTCACTTCAAGTATGTATAAAACTATATGCTTTGATAAACTCATCAAAGCGTATATTCCAACTCTGAGATGCCTGCATGAGTCCATAGATGGATCGCTGGAGCTTGCACACCTTGTTAGTACCTTTAGGATCAACAAAACCTTCTAGTTGCATCCTATACAACTCTTCTTTAAGAAACATCCATTTAAGGAATGCAGTTTTGACATCCATTTGCCAGATTTCATAAAATATGGCAACTGCTAACATGATTTGGACAGACTTAAGCATCGCTACGGGTGAGAAGGTCTCATCATAGTCAACTCCTTGAACTTGTCGAAAACCTTTCTTTCACAACAAGTCGAGCTTTATAGACAGTAACATTACCGTCAGCGCCAGTCTTCTTCTTGAAGATCCATTTATTTTCTATGGCTTGCCGATCATCGGGCAAGTTCACCAAAGTCCATACTTTGTTTTCATACATGGATCCCATCTCAGATTTCATGGTCTCGAGCCATTTTGTGAAATCCGGGCTCATCGTCGCTTCCTCATAGTTCATAGGTTCATCATGGTCTAGTAACAAGACTTCCAGAATAGGATTATCGTACCACTCTGATGCGGGCCGTACTCTGGTTGACCTACGAGGTTTGGTACTAAATTGATCTGAAGTTTCATGATCATCATCATTAGCTTCCTCACTAATTGGTATAGGAATAACTTGAACTTATTTCTGTGATGCACTACTTTCAAATTGGGAGAAGGTACAATTACCTCATCAAGTTCTACTTTCCTCCCACTCACTTCGAGAGAAACTCCTTCTCTAGAAAGGATCCATTTTTAGCAACGAATATCTTGCCTTCGGATCTGTGATAGAAGGTGTACCCAACAGTTTCTTTTGGGTATCCTATGAAGACACATTTCTCCGTTTTGGGCTTGAGCTTATCAGGTTGAAGCTTTTCACATAAGCATTGCAGCCCCAAACTTTAAGAAACGACAACTTTGGTTTCTTGCTAAACCACAGTTCATAAGGCACCGTCTCAATGTTGATGGTGCCCTTTTTAATGTGAATGCAGCTGAAAGAATCGATATAGTTGACTAGAGGGGGGGGGATAGGCAACTAACATTTTTTAGCTTTTCTTTGCCAATTTCAACTTTGCATTAAAGTAGGTTGTCTAGATATGCAACTAGGTGGGCAACCTATATGATGCGATAACAATAAGCACACACGCAAGCAAGAGATGCAACACAATATAAGCTTGCACAAGTAAAGGTGAGAGATAACCAAAAGTGGAACCGATGGAGACGAGGATGTGTTACCGAAAGTTCCTTCCATTTTAAGGGAAGTACGTCTCTGTTAGAGCGATGTGGAGGCACAATGCTCCCCAAGAAGCCACTAGGGCCACCATATTCTCCTCACGCCCTCACACAATGCGAGATGCCGTGATTACACTATTGGTGCCCTTGGAGGCGGCAACCGAACCTTTACAAACAAGTTGGGGCAATCTCCACAACTTAATTGGAGGCTCCCAACGACACCATGAAGCTTCACCACAATGGACTGTGGCTCCGCGGTGACCTCAACTGTCTAGGGTGCTCAAACACCCAAGAGTAACAAGATCCGCAAGGGATTAGTGGGGGGAATCAAATTTCTCTTGGTGGAAGTGTAGATCGGGGCCTTCTCAACCAATCCCGAGCAAATCAACAAGTTTGATTCGCTAGGGAGAGAGATCGGGCGAAAATGGAGCTTGGAGCAACAACGGAGCTTAGGGATGGAAGAGGTAAGTCTTCTTGGAGAAGAAGACCCCCTTATATAGTGGGGGGGGACAATTCCAACCGTTACCCACCACTCAGCCTGTGACCCGCGGTACTACCGCACCACAGGAGCGGTACTACCGCACGGACCTGCGATACTATCATGGTGGCCCGCGGTACTACCGTGGGCGCGGCAGAGCCTGGACCTGAACAAAAGAGCACTGACAGGGTGCGATAGAACCGCTGGCGCGGTACTACCGCGACACCATGCGGTACTACCACAGGGCAGCCATGGTCCAGGCACGGTCGGCACGGATATAAAAAAGTACATCCGTGACTACCTCCGCTGAGATTTTATCGATGCAAAAATCCGACACGGTACTACCGCAACCCAGGTGCGGTACTACCTAGCAGGGTGCGGATGTAAAAAATTATATCCGCCCCTACCTCCGCCCATGCTGCTATGCCTGGCTAGGCGGCACGGTACTACCGCGCCAGAGCACGGTACTACCGCGTAGGGCGCGGATGTAAAACATTACATCCGCCCATACTACCGCTTGTGCAGCAGCGCCAGGCGAGAGCTCACGGTACTACCGCTCAGAAGGAGCGGTACTACCATGGGAGCCCGCGGTAGTACCGTGCCGGAGCCCGGTACTACCGCTGGCGCCTGCGATAGTACCGCTCTGGGGAGCAGTACTACCGCCAGCCTGTAAACAGCAACACTCGGAGTCCTTCATTTCGCAGAGACATGGTGAGATGGAGGAAACTCCAAAGAGCCAATGGAAAGGCAGTGCAAAGGGAATGTGTATGTGAGATTCCACCCAAACCTTTCCAAAGCGGACCCCCTCTTAACAGTATGACTTTCCTATGACTCAACTCCACCGAAAAGAAACATAGAGAAACGCCGTCTTCAATAATCTTCGAGGGGCATCAAATCATCTTGTGTTTAGTCATGATATATCTAAAAAGCTCAATGCACATGATTAGTCCGCAAAAGCATTGTCATCAATCACCAAAACTACTAAGGGACAAGTATGCCCTTACAATCTCCCCCTTTTTGGTGGATTGATGACAATACGGGATTTGCACATAGAGATAACAAATGAGGCATCAGCAAAACCACCATCTATAAATATAGACGGGCTCCCCCTAGATGTGTGCATTCTAGAGATGTGCTTTGGACTGGACGACACACATACTAGGATCAACACTCCCCCTATATTTTATAGACAAGGCATTTCTTGCAGTAGTAAAATCATCATTAAGGAAGTAGGCAAGAAGATAGATATGACTAAGTAACAAAGACATAAAGAAGTAGGAGTGCATATGTCTTACACCATATGATAGAACTTAGTCTCACAAGCACAACCAAACCAAAGCAAACAAAGTTCAACAGACGGAAAGCAAAGCGACAAGGCGAAACACACGACACATGACACACGACACGCAAATCCTACACTCTCTCCTCCTTTGGCATCGAGACACCAAAAAGGCAGAGAGGGAACCTATGACAAAGGTGATAGCTCAGGCGGAAAGCGACTCCTCGTCACCATACTCAGTAGCAGGAATGGTCTCCTCCTCAGAATCAGTCCACTTGTAGCCCTACTTAGCCATCCAGGCAGCCTCGAGGGTGATGTGCTTCTCAGATCCGCTAGCCACATCCTCGCCGCACACCCTCAAGATCCTCTTGTCACGAGGCGACACTCCTTCTGAGCAACATGGGCCTTGTACTGACCCTGGGTCTGCATACAGAACAACCTCTTCATCTTGATCTTCAGCTTCTTCGCCCAAGAGGGCTCAACAGAGGGAGGAGTGTAACCAGCAGAACGGTCCCTAGCAGCTTCTTCCTCCTCAATCTCCTCCTTAACCACAGCCATCTTGGTAGCCTCAGCAGTAGTGGTGGTGTTAGCCCATTGGCTCTTAATGCGGAGCTTGATGGGCTCATGACGAATCCAGCCTGGGGCTTCAAACTCATCACTGGGATAGAGCTTCTCCCAAGTCTTGGAGATCAAGTGAAACAGGTAAGGCCCATAGATGGGGACCTTCCGGTTGAACACGGCAAACTAAAGCTCACACCACATGATATGTGAGACATCAAGTGGTTGAGTCTGAGCCTGACGAGCCTCCTCACAAATGAGCATCATGTCAACAAGGTAAGCATGCACCTGGCCCATGTCACTGGTGCGTGGGAAGAGGGTGTTGCGGAAGAGCCGATGCATGATGTCAAGGAAGGGGTCCAACACCCACACTTGTTTCTTGCTGGGAAGAGTCTTCTGAACAAGGAAGGGCATGAGCTTTTTCTTGTTGGTAGACTCAGAGTTGGCATGCGGGTGGACTCCAACGGGCGTGTCGAGCCCTTCATCTGGAACTTGAAGCAACTCCATGAACTCCTTCCATTTAGCAGACATCTGTCGACCATTGGTCATCCAAGTCATGGTCCTTGCTTCATCGAAGTCAAAGTGAACTGAAGCAAAGAACTGAGCCACAATTTCTGGATCAAAGTCCATGTGAAAAGTAAGCATGTGCTCAATGCCGAACTGCTCCACCAGATCCAAGGCCTCTCCAAAGTAGCCACGGTTCTTGTCCTGCCTCATATGATGCATGTCAATTCAGTGAACGTAGATGTTCTGCTTGGCCTTGATCACATCTAGATAGATAAGATTCTGCTGCTTGGTCCAGAAGAGATCATTGCCTCTGTAGTTAGCCTGGGGATTCACATATGGATCGAGCTTCCTTCGAATGATGAACTTGGCCTGAGGCATCTCATCCATGCCCATGATGGGCTCCTTCTGCTTGGTGGCGGTGTGCTTGGTCCTATGTTGGAAGGCAGAGGACCCCTCTGGAACTTCATCTTGGTTGCGCAGCCGCTTTGACTCTGTGTCACGGCTAGGATTCGAGCGACGAGCATGGGAACTGGCGCTACCACCTAGACACAAAACACAAGAACACGCACGAGAAACAAGAAGGATCAATGCAAATGCCAAGGCCAAAGCCAAAAAGAAACAAATAAGCACGAGATTTGGACAGAAAAAGAGCTCAGGATGCATCTACGGTAGTACCGGGCCGCTGTACGGATGTAAAAAATTACATCCGCACCAGCTATGGTAGTACCATGCCGGGGTGGCATGGTAGTACCATGCCTGGAGTGGAAGTAATTTTTTACTTCCGCGCTCTAAGCAGTTGTACCGCACCAAGGAGCGGAAGTATCGCGTGGAGCCGGCTATGAGCGAGGGTGCGGTAGTACCGCTCCAGGAGGAGCGGTAGTACCGCACGGATCGAAAAAACACGACCGGAGCCGCGGATCTGGATCTAGAACCTCCGCACGTCTACATTGGTACTACCGTTGATCAAACGGAACTATTTTGACAATCCAAAGAACATGCTTACTACACTACCACGCTCCTATGAATCCACTTGCACAAATTTAGCCAAAAATCTCAAGAACACCACATGCATCTCCCCAATACCTAGAAGCACAAGAAAGGAAGAAAAAGAGAGGAACTTGGGGAAAAACCTTGGTCCATGGCAAGAGGACGAGGTGGGGAACGATCCCACTGGTCGGAATCTGAGGAGAGCGGCCGGAGATGGAGATTCGACGAGGGCCTCCGGCGCCGTTCTTGGGCAGGAGAGAGAGAGAGAGAGAGAGAGAGAGAGAGAGACGGGGTGGGGAATAGAGATGAATGGGTATGGGGGAGTTGAAACTCCCCTTGCCCCGCTCTTAACCCCCACCCGCTCGCGTGGGCGCGGAAGTACCGCTGGTCATCGCGGTAGTACCGCCCGGGCGGAAGTACCGCATGCTGAGCGGTAGTACCGCTTTTCCAGCGGCAGTAAAAAATACTGCCGCGATGGTAGCGGTAGTACCGTGCCCCTGAAAGCAACTGTGCACGCACAGAGCCACCAACTCCTGCGGTAGTACCATGGCTTGCCACGGTAGTACCGTAACCCCAAGAAAGTGCAAGTTTCACACGAGAGGGAAAATGCATTTGCAAGACTACCTTCAAAAACACCGAACATCCAAGAAGCAAGCACAAACGATGACACAAACACGACACAGAGAAGAAGAAAGCACAAGACAACAGAGACCAACAAACTGACCACAACTCTTAGGAAGAGAGGGCGGTGGCTGAAGCCACCTATGTATGAGTCACTTGGTATGGAACCGCGAAGAATTATCCTTGGGCCCATGACTGAGACTCATCTTTGAAGCACAAGTACCATAAAAATGGCTAACGTGAAAGAGTTTGATCAATTTATGCATAATGGGGGGAGGGAAAGTTCATCAAGAGAACAATACTCCCCTATGTCCATGCCTACACCTAGACCAGAAAGCATGATGAGTATGGTGGGGTGTGCAAGGGTTCAAGCCACATTGCTTGAATCAATTATATTTATCTCATGCCTTAACTCGCGAAATCTTGCTTCATCCAAGGGCTTTGTGAAAATATCTGCAAGGTTATCATGAGTGTTGACATACTTGAGCTTGATCTCCCTTCGCCTAATGTGATCCCGAATGAAGTGATACCGAATCTCAATACGCTTCGTCTTGAAGTGTTGCACCGGGTTGAGAGAGATCTTGATGGCACTTTCATTGTCACACCAAAGAGGCACTTCATCACAAGTGACACCGTAATCCTTCAAAGTTTGCCTCATCCATAGGAGTTGAGCACAACAACTACCGGCAGCCACATACTCCGCTTCGGTGGACGAGAGAGACACACAACTTTGCTTCTTAGAAGACCAACTCACTAGAGAGCAACCAAGTAATTGGCACCCTCCGGAGGTGGACTTCCTATCCACTTTGTCTCCCGCCCAATCTGAATCTGTGTACCCCAAAAGATCAAAGTTGGCTCCTCTTGGGTACCATAAGCCAAAGTTTGGGGTATGAGCCAAATATCGAAAGATTCGCTTGACCGCCACAAAGTGGCTTTCCTTAGGTGCGGCTTGAAACCGTGCACAAATTCCCACACTCAACATGATATCCGGTCTAGATGCACAAAGGTAAAGCAAGGATCCAATCATGGAGCGATATACCTTTTGATCCACCGCTTTACCATTGGGATCAATGTCAAGTTGGCATTTGACGGCCATTGGAGTGGAGGCCGGCTTGACATCACTTAGCTTGAATCTCTTGAGAATGTCTTGAGTGTATTTGGCTTGGTTGATGAAGGTTCCTTCTCTTCTTTGCTTGATTTCGAACCCGAGAAAGAACTTCAACTCTCCCATCATAGACATCTTGAACTTTGAGGTCATGAGAGCGGCAAATTCTTCATTGAAAGCTTTGTTAGGGGAACCAAAAATAATATCATCAACATATAGTTGGCACACAAGCAACTCCCCTTTGACCTTCTAGTAAAAAGAGTGGGGTCGATTTTCCCGATTTCGAACCCACGATCTTGTAACAACTCCGTAAGATGCTCATACCATGAACATGGGGCTTGTTTATGGCCATAGAGCGCCTTGTGGAGTTGGTACACATGATCAGGGAAATAGGGATCCTCGAACCCGGGGGTTGTTTGACATACACCAACTCATTAATGGGACCATTAAGAAAAGCACTCTTCACATCCATTTGTTGCAACTTGAAATTATGATGAGAAGCATAAGCAATCAACAAACGAATAGATTCAAGGCGAGCAACGGGAGCAAAGGTTTCACCGTAGTCGATACCCTCGACTTGGGAGTAGCCTTGTGCCACCAAACGAGCCTTGTTGCGAACAATGATCCCATGAGCATCTTGCTTGTTCTTGAATATCCACTTGGTTCCAATGACATTATGATTCCCGGTTGGCCTTGGCACTAATTTCCACACTTGGTTATGCTCGAAGTTGTTGAGTTCTTCATGCATGGCATTGAGCCAATCCGGGTCCTCGAGCGCCTCATAAACCTTTTGGGGTTCGACACAAGAAACAAACGCATGATGTTCACAATAGTTTGCTAATTGTCTACGAGTGCTTACCCCCTTTCTTAGGCTTCCAACTACATTCTCCATAAGATGACCTTTGGTAGTGAGCTTGGAAGCGATCTTCGCGGTGCGACACTCTAATTCCTCCTCGGATGTGAAAAGAGGAGGGGTAACTTGATCATCTTGAGCGCCGTCTTGAGCTTGTTCTTGATCTTGAGCTTGCTCTTGATATTGAACTTGCTCGAAGGGGAGAACTTGACCTTGGGCATCATTTGGTGGTTCACCACCATCTTGAGGTTGATCTTGCCCTTGATCTTGTTCATGAGGTTGAGGGACCTCACTTTGTTCTTCGGAAGTGTGTGGGTCTTGGGTTGGTGATGGCTCCACTTGAGTGGAGCATTGTCCTTCTCCTTCGGCCACAAGGGGTTCCTCAATGGGTAGGATATGACCAACACCCATTCTTCTTATGGCTTGGGGAGGAATTTAATCACCTACATCACAAGTACCACTTTGCTCCACTTGGGAGCCGTTATTCTCGTCAAACTCTATGTTACACGTCTCCTCAATGAGTCCGATGGACTTGTTGAGGACACGGTAAGCATGAGAGTTTGTAGCATAACCAACAAATATGCCCTCATAAGCTCTAGCCTCAAATTTAGACAAACGGACACCTTTCTTGAGAATGAAACACTTACACCCGAACACCCGGAAGTACTTGAGGTTGGGCTTGTTACCGGTAAGTATTTCATAAGGAGTCTTGTTCAAGCCTTTGCGGAGATAGAGCCGATTGGATGCATGACATGCTGTGTTGATGGCTTCGGCCCAAAAGTTGTATGGAGACTTGAACTCCGCCATCATGGTCCTTGCCGCATCCATCAACGTCCTGTTCTTCCTCTCCGCGACACCATTTTGTCGAGGGGTATATGGTGCAGAATATTGATGCTTGATCCCTCATCACTAAGAAACTCATCCATGGTGTAGTTCTTGAACTCGGTGCCGTTGTCACTCCTTATTGTCAAGATCTTTGCATCATGTTGACGTTGAGCTTCATTTGCAAAGTCTATGACGGTTTCTTGAGTCTCACTCTTCCTCTTGAAGAAATATACCCAAGTGTATGTTGAATAATCATCCACAATCACCAAGAAATACTTTCTACCTCCAAGACTATCAGAGGATGGAGGCCCCAAGAGATCCATGTGAAGGAGCTCCAAGGGTCTCTTCGAGTAGATGATAGTCGTGGGAGGGTGAGCCTTCTCATGTAGATTTCCTTCGACACAAGCACTACAAGCACGATCTTTGGCAAAACTAACATTTGTTTGTCCATGGACATGGTCCCCCTTGAGAAGACTTTGCAAAGATCTCATATTGACATGGGCTAAACGCCGATGCCAAAGCCATCCCATATCAACTTTGGCCATTAGGCATGTCACGGTCTTAGTGGGTCGCTCCAAAATGTTAATCACATAAAGACCGTTCTCGACATGCCCAACAAAGGCTACTTTAAGAGTCTTGATCCACAAGAGGACCACGGTATCAATATCAAAGAAAGTGGCAAAACCCATGAGTGCAAGTTGACGAACGGAAAGTAGATTGTAAGCAAGGGACTCAACAAGCATGACTTTCTCGATCGTTAGATCATGAGAAATGACAACCTTGCCAAGACCCAATACCTTAGAAGACGAGGCATCACCCCACTCGACGTTGGTGGGCATAGATGGGATCTTGTGCATGCCCACCACCAAGTCCTTGCTTCCAGTCATATGATTTCTTGCTCTACTATCGAGCAACCATGACCCCCACCAGAAGCAAACACCTACAAGAGATCAATGCTTGGTTTTAGGTACCCATTTTGTAATGGGTCCTTTGATGTTAGTAACAAGGGTCTTAGGAACCCAAATAGACCATTCAATGTACTCATAAGGAGAACCAACAAATTTAGCATAAACATGCCCATCACTAGCACGACACAACACATAAGAAGGGTTAAAGTCGCCGGGTTTGTTGGAAAGGGTGGCATTTCCCTTTTTGACATCACCACCCTTCACATTGTTCTTTTTCTCCTTAGGAGCACCCTCTCCCTCCTTCACAAAAGTTTGCTTGAGAGGGTGAGGTCGTTTGGTCTTGTCATTTTTCTTCTTGATATTGGACTTGGGTGCGAACCCAACTCCCTCCTTGGCCACAACTTCCTTTTGATTGCTCAAAAGGTCATTGAGGTTCTTCTCACCTTGTATGCATGTCACAAGGCCTTTCTCAAGTTGTTCCTTCAACTTGGCATTCTCCTCCACAAGATGCACATGCTCACAACATGGGTTAGTGGCATTTGCATTGTCAATTAATACCATATGAGGAAAGGTGGCTTTTCCTTGGTAAACTTCACTTGGAGTTGATCATGAGACTCCTTGAGGCTAGCATGAGCACCCTTCAAGACCTTGTGGGCCTTGTCGAGTATATCAAACTCCTCCTTGAGTCTAGCATGGTCAACCCCAAGTCTAGCCTTCTCGGAATTTAGCGCACGAGATACAACACGAGCATGATCAAGATCTTTCTTTAATTTAGCATGGTCATCATTGTGTGTCTCCTCAAGAGCCAAACAATGGCCACGCTCTTCCTCAAGAGAATTAGAGAGATCCGATATCTCATCGGCATAGTCACGACTACGACCTTCCATCTTAGAGATGGTTTCTTCATGAGCCTCGATCATGTCATTGGCTTCACCAAGTTGTTCCAAGAGAGCAACGAAGTGCTTCTTGGATTTGCCCTTGAGCTTACTCATAAAAGACACAAATTCATTCACTTCCTCATTAGACCCCTCACTTTCATCAATGCCATCCGTCTAGGAGGGATTAGTAATGATGGTGGTTTTGATGTTGGGGGTTACCTTGTTGGTGGCTTTAGCCATGAGACACTTGGCGGTGATGTTCTCATTGGGTGAGTCGAAGAGGGACACCCGTGGAGTTGTGGCAATGGCAACGGAGGCCATGGCCATGGCTTCACTATCTTCATCATCATCGTCATCCTCATGGTATTCTTATTGAACCACCAACCCTCGAGTAGGTGTCTTTTTGGTGAAGTAGTTCTTGTTGGGGAAGGACTTGGTTTTGTTTTTTTGGATGAGCTTGCACCATTGTCTTCCCGCTTCTCGTAAGGGCAATCCACAACAAAGTGGCTCACATTGCCACAATTGTAACATGTTATCACACGTTGCTTGCCCTTGAACCCACTTGAGTTGTTCTTGTTGATGTTGGGCCCTGAGTTCTTCTTGCTCCAAAATTGCCTTGAAGCAAGAGCCATGTGCTCATGATAATCATATTTTGTATCTTCGGGGTTGCTCTCCTCATCTTCCTCTTCTTCCTCTTATTCCACAATAACCTTGGCCTTCAAGGCAAGGTTGGGCTTCTTTGATCTTTGAGAACACAACACCGCATTGTCGGCGGTCTTGTCCAAGATCCTCATTGCTACAAACTCATCCAACACTTCATTTGAGGACAAGGAGTGGAAGTCCGGTCTTTGACGGATGACGGACGACATGGCCTTGTGGTAAGGCATCATTGCTTTGAGGAACTTGCGCTTGATCCAATTGTCATCCGTGTCCTTGCTCCCATGATCTCGGAGTGAGACCGCGAGTTTGATTACTCTCCGAAAGAGCTCACGAGGTTCTTCATCTTCTTTCATTGCAAACTCATCGGCTTCATCTTGCACCACTTCATAGTTGGAGCGTTGAATGCTTGCGCTTCCCCTGTAGAGGGAAACAACACAATGCCATGCATCTTTGTCCATGGCGAAGGGTCGAAGATGAGGGAGATCTTTGGGTAGAATTGCATCTTGGATGATGAAGAGAGCATTCTCATTGAATTGATTATCCACAGCTTCTCTAGGGGTGAAGTTGCTTCGGTCATGTGGATAGAAACCTTCTTCAAGTATTCTCCAAAGATTAGTATTCACATGATTTAAATGATGCTTGAAGCGATAAACCCAAGAATCGAAGTCCTCATTTTTCACAATCTTAGGAGGAGGGCCGGCATGATTTAAATGAGTAGAGGGAATCGGTCCTCCATAAATTGGAGGTTCCACATGGGCAAAGATGCCGGTGCCATTTCTACCACTAGTAGAAGGACCCTTTTCACTAGTAGCTTCCCCCTCGTCAGAGTTAGCATCCGTCACCTTGTTAGTGGGATCACTCACTTTCATCGGTGAGGTAGATAGTTTAAGTCCTTCTAAGAATTTATTAAACATGCTTTCAACCTCGGTTGTCATGGAGGTTTTCAATGTGTCCAAAGCCACATTGAATTCCTCACGAGAAACCGTAGTTCCCCCATCGTCTGTAGACAAGCTCGGATTCACACCGGAGTGCTCCTCCCCATCATCTATGGTGTCAACCATACTCTTCGGACGGTAAAGTCCTTAATAAAGAGACGAGGCTCTGATACCAATTGAAAGGATCGATATAGTTGACTAGAGGGGGGGGAATAGGCAACTAACAATTTTTAGCTTTTCTTTACCAATTTCAACTTTGCATTAAAGTAGGTTCTCAAATATATGCTGCAAAAGTTTGCTGATTCCATGGGCCTGCGTGTTAACTTTAGTAAATCTTCACTGATCCCAATGAACTTGTCTGGAGAAAAAGGATCCAGAATTGCCACTTTGTTAGGATGCTCGGTTGGCTCAATGCCTTTCACGTACCTTGGTTTACCCATGGGCATGTCTAGGCCAAATATTTATGATCTCATGCCTCTGGTCGATCAAATCGAGTGAGGATTATCTGCCTCTTCTTGTCTTCTCAACCAAGGCAGTAGGCTGCAACTCCTTTAGCAAGTCATTGCTTCAATGCCAATATATTTCCTCTGCTCTTTATCCCTACCACAGGGTATACTCAAGTAGATCCAATGGATTAAAAGACAGTGTCTCCGGAGAGGGAACAGTGATACCCCTCGTCAATCTCTTGCTGCATGAGATTTGGTCTGTCGACCAAAAAAGCATGGTGGCCTGGGTGTCACTCATTTGGGAGTTCAGAATGAAGCTCTTTTGATGAAGCATTTGTTCAAAATTTTCAACAAAAGAGATGTTCCATGGGTTGAGCTTATCTGGGATTCTTATTATCACTCATCACCTCCACAAGTTACTCAACTTTGTGGCTCTTTTTGGTGGCATGACATTCTGAAACTTTATGACAAGTTCTGTCTGTTAGTCACTCCACAGGTGCATGCAGGTGACACAGTGGTGTTCTAGCTTGATTGTTGGCAAATTGATAATAGAGTGATTGCCCCTAAGGATTGTTTCCCTAGACTACACTCTTTTGCCATTGATGATATGATATCTGTCAAGGATTTCTTTGGTTACCAATCAATGGTTGAGGGTTTCCACCTTCCTTTTTCTTCTGAAGCTTACATAGAGCTATATCATCTTCAAGTTTTGCTGGACCCCATCAGTTTGAACCCAAATGAGAGAGATATTTGGAAATGGCCATCTAAATCTGGGGAGTATCAGTCCAAGCTGTATTATGAGTTCACCTTCTCTCTTGGGGATTGATCCAATCTTCAAATGGATCTGGAAATGGTCCTGTACTCTCAAGATCAAGGTGTTTGGGTGGCTTCTGTTGATGGATCGCCTCAATACTAGAGACATGATGCAAAGGAGACATTGGCATATCCAGGATGATACTTGTGTTCTTTGTCAGTCTTCCATGCATGAAGACAAAATTCATCTCTTTTTCTCCTGCAACTTTAGTCAGAGAGTTTGGAATTATCTTGGAATATCTTGGCTGGCCCAGCCCAACCAGTCCACCTTATTGATGGCCTCAACTTCTAAGAAAGAATTCAATAAACCTTTCTTTTCTGAGGTAGTTTTCATAGCAGCTTGGAATATCTAGACAAAGAGGAATGGGAAAATCTTCAGAAATGAAGATCCTAGCTTTAGATCTTGGAGGAGGAACTTTGTGCATGACCTCTCTCTTCTAGCTCACAGAATCAAATGTAAATATAGGATAGCCTGTTAGCCTAGATAGCCTCTCTCCCCTAGTTCTCTTTGTAAGTATTGTAATTACTTCCTTTACTTTCTTCCTTTTGTACAGAGAACTTTTATTTTGATGAATAAAGAGCTGTGAGGCTGTTGACTTGCAGTATATAGTCAAAAAAATATATGCAACTAGGTGGGCAACCTATATGATGCGATAACAACAAGCACACAAGCAAGCAAGAGATGCAACACAATATAAGCTTGCACAAGTAAAGGTGAGATATAACCAAAAGTGGAACTGATGGAGACGAGATGTGTTACCGAAGTTCCTTCCTTTTTAAGGGAAGTACGTCTCTGTTAGAGTGGTGTGGAGGCACAATGCTCCCCAAGAAGCCACTAGGGCCACCATATTCTCCTCACACCCGCACACAATGCGAGATGCCGTGATTCCACTATTGGTGCCCTTGGAGGCGGCGATCGAACCTTTACAAACAAGGTTGGGGCAATCTCCACAACTTAATTGGAGGCTCCCAATGACACAACGAAGCTTCACCACAATGGACTGTGGCTCCGCGGTGACCTCAACCATCTAGGGTGCTCAAACACCCAAGAGTAACAAGATCCGCAAGGGATTAGTGGGGGGAATCAAATTTCTCTTGGTGGAAGTGTAGATCGGGGCCTTCTCAACCAATCCCGAGCAAATCAACAAGTTTGATTGGCTAGGGAGAGAGATCGGGCGAAAATGGAGCTTGGAGCAACAATGGAGCTTAGGGATGGAAGAGGTAAGTCTTCTTGGAGAGAAGACCCCCTTATATAGTGGGGGGGGACAATTCCAACCGTTACCCACCACTCAGCCCGCGACCCGCGGTACTACCGCACCACAGGAGCGGTACTACCGCACGAACCTGCGTTACTACCGCGGTGGCCCGCGGTACTACTGTGGGTGCGGCAGAGCCTGGACCTGAACAGAAGAGCGCTGACAAGGCGCGGTAGAACCGCTGGCGCGGTACTACCGCGACACCATGCGGTACTACCGCCGGGCAGCCACGGTACAGGTACGGTAGGCACAGATATAAAAAATTACATCCATGACTACCTCCGCCGAGATTTTATCGATGCAAAAATCCGACACAGTACTACCACAACCCAAGTGCGGTACTACCGTGCAGGGTGCGGATGTAAAAAATTACATCCGCCCCTACCTCCGCCCATGCTGCTGTGCCTGGCCAGGCGGCACGATACTACCGCGCCAGAGCATGGTACTACCGCGTAGGGCGCGAATGTAAACAATTACATCCGCCCCTACTACCACTTGTGCAGCAGCGCCAGGCCAGAGCTCACGGTACTACCGCTCAAAAGGAGCGGTACTACCATGGGAGCCCATGGTAGTACCGTGCCAGAGCCCGGTACTACCGCTGGCGCCTGTGGTAGTACCGCTCTAGGGAGCAGTACTACCGCCAGCCTGTGAACAGCAACACTCGGAGTCCTTCATTTCACGGAGACATGGTGAGATGGAGGAAACTCCAAAGAGCCAAAGTAAAGGCGGTGCAAAGTGAACGTGTACATGAGATTCCACCCAAACCTTTCTGTCGTGGAATTAACACGTCAGATGTCCTTAGTGAGAGGACTTAGTTGTGAGGCCAATGCATCTATGTGGTACCTTGAGAGGGGTTGAGCAGAATCGAGAAGCACAACACAAGACAAGGGTTTAGACAACTTCGGGCCCCGGGAAACATCATCCGGTAACAACCCTACATGCTGTTTGAGGCTAGATCTCATTATCATCATGAGGGAGTCGCCGTAACCCGGCTCTCCTCTAAGTGTGTCTAGCCCTAGATATTGTTTCTTCTTGCTTGTCCCTCTTTGGGGAGCCCTGCCCCTCCTTATATAAGTTGAAGGGGCGGGTTACATGTAGAGTCCATCTCGGACTAAGACTTAAACTATTTTGACTTCCCTTCATGGGCTTCTTAACGTCTGCCGGTTTAACATGGTCTGTCGGTTTAACATGGTCTATTGGTTTAACATGGTCTGCCGGTTTAACATGGTCTTCCGGGTTACGACTGACTAAACACCTGTCGGGTTATCATATGACTTAAATCCTACCGGTGTTACCATCTATCTTAACACCTGCCGGTTTACCACTCGCCGGTTTACCGTCTGTCTTAGCCATCTGTCTTAACTGTCTACTGGTTTACCATCAGCTGGTTTACCAAGTCCCAGCTGGGTTATGACTCCGGCTGGGTCATACCGCGGGGTATATCCCCGACATTAGCCCCCAGTTTAATTTGGATTTATGCATGTTTAACTGATCCTGAGAAAATCTGGGTCAGTAGGCCAGCTTCATAATCAAATTGCTGACATTGATTTGTCACAGAGAAACATTGTGAAGAACAATTCATTTGACTCAGCTCCCAATGCTTAACAAAAATATTGGTCCTTATAATACTCATCTGATCTTCAGCCGGTTTAAGGATGTAGAACTTGCCGGTTTATAAAAACTGATAATTCCTGTAGCCCCCAAGTCTTGAACAGAACAAAGTGATGGTTTGAGACTTGTTTCCATATAATTACTGCCACTTTGAAGAAATCCATGTTGTTCATCTCAGTCACTAGTAAAAACTGAATACTCCATATTATGTAGCCCCCAAGTGCCGGGTTGTCATGCTTGTAGCAACCTGGGACTTGAAATTGCCTTATGCTCATAAAAACTTCAACCAGTGTAGCCCCCAAGGGACGGGTCATTATGCAATAATGAGCAGGGACTTTGTAAATATAATCATGTAAACTTTGAATAGCAATGTGTAGCCCCCAAGGGCCGGCTCAGTAAGATAATATTGAGCCGGGACTTGATATATACTTCAATGAAAATAACATCATATGATGTAACCCCCAACATGGGGCTTGAATCCACGTCCACAAGGTTAAGAGCCTTGTGCTTTACCAACTGAGCAGTGGACCCTTCAACATAATGGATAAAAAGCTTTGTACCTTGAATTGTTAACAGGAACACTTTGTAGCCCCCAAGGGTCGGCTCATTAGCATGTGATAAGTCGGGTCTTCAATAAGGTGAGCAAATAATGACTTTGCATTAGCCCCCAAGTGTCATGGTGCATGCTTGCAGCGACATGAGACTTGTGTATTTGATGTAATCTCAACTGAAATAATGCAGCCCCAAGTGCCGGGTCGTAAGCTTGCAGCAACTCGGGACTATTCCTTCAATTGTAAAATAAATCATATCCATTGATAATATGATAGCTATTGCGCTAAAGTGACTCTAAAAACCTTAATCATAATACTGGTTATTGATAACCATAATAAAAATCTAGCCATGTTGGCTATTAAAGATTTGAATAATATACCCAATGATTTATAAGCGCATGATTCCAATGGCACAATCCAAATATATACTGGCGACTTATAGTCCAAAGCCAGGCCAGGTCAATAAACACCGGATTACAAGTGATTATGTACTGACAACTTATAGTTGAAAGTCGAGCCAGGTTAATGAACACCGAGTTAATTTGATTGCTGATAGTCATGCCGGGTCAATAGACGCCGGTTCAATCATAAAATTTATCAAAAGAGAAAAATCTTGACAAAGGCAAATAAAACCGTGTAGTCGAGGCTTTTCAAGGGCTGCCAGGCCCAAATTCGAGGCTTTTCATGGGCTGCCAGGCCGCTGGGTTAAACCATTTTTGCAAAGCCTTTCAAGATGGGCCTCCAACTAACCAATCGTTGTTTTAACTTTGACAAGTTCAGGGTCTGTGTAAGATTGACTTGTCAAACGTTCGGCGGGTCATGCCAGGATTACTTGGATATGAGTGGCTTACTTGATGAAGGCAGGTTAACCTGGGGTTTTAGGTGAATACACCAGGCTTCCAAGCCATGCTTGATAGCATATTACAAGGGTCCTTTCAAACTCTTTGTTGCATTGCACAAAGAGCCCCCAAGTAACTTTGTGAGCTGTGCTCTATGGGTGCCTATGTTTGAGCTGTGCATAGCAACAAGACTCTCTTTGGCCCCTTGGGTGTGAAGCTCCCAAGCTTTGTTGTGGCGTGATAGCTGGATTAATGGACAGGACTCCGCTTTGTCAGCTGAAGCCCCCATTTGCTATATTTTTGAGCTGTGCTCTCCGGGTGCCTATGTTTGAGTTGTGCTGTGCGACAAACTCTCTTTGGCCCCTTATGATAATATTGGCTTGATAGCTGCATCAAGAGGGTAGTAATGCTATGTTCTCTTTGGTGAACATACCTATGTTTGAACAGGAAGCCTCCAAGTGATCATATGAAGATGAGCCCATAAGGCAGGATACCCATGTTTGAATCGCGCGTCAGGGCAGCAGGTCCTCTTCGGCAACCTTTAACTTTTTGCAACAGATAACTTCTTCTTGAACCGGTATATTGAACTGGCTATCGAGAGCTTCAAAGCTTTGTGGGGGATAGCTTGCCCTTGAGCCGAATTTCAAACCGGAATCCTTCTTTTTAAGCCGGAAATTTTCTGACAGCCTTTAAATTTGCACCAATATGGCGGTTTAGGGTCCTGCATTTAGATAACTTTGCAAGCCGGAGTAATTGCTCTTTTTAAAGAAAGCATAAAAATATAGTCGATGGATTTCACCCTATATATCAAGCCAGTTAATATCCACCGCGAGGTTATAAACCAGCACGGACAAGAGGGTCGGCCGCGACATTGTTGATGTAGTCCGGACTGCGGGGGTGGCGGTTTGTGTTTCGGTTCATCAGTGTGATATGCACAAATGCCGGTGTAGAACAGATAGCGCGCGCCGTCCGTAGTAGGGCATCACTTTTATAATGAGCACTTTGTCCTGTAAAAAGATATAGGCCAGAGTAATTGTTCACAAACAAAGTATGCGCGGATAAAATACGCATGAAGGATAGCACCTGATTCGCCCGGACAACCAATAAGTCGACCGTGGCATTGTAAGCCGGTGCGGACAAGAAGGGATGGCACCATCGTTGTAGTTCGGCACAAACGGGCGAGTCGGCCGTAGTTTTATGTAAACCGGACTGCGGGGGATTGCTGCATATGCGCGCTTTCCGGCAGCGGTGTTGGAACTGACATATTTCACTTGCAACCTTAGGAGCTGATTTTTTTCCAAACAATCCCTCCAATCAGTCTCCTCTTATCCAACACTCCCCCCTTCCCTGTTTCCTTCAAGTGGCATCAGGCGCACGAGGTCAGAAGGAAGGATGACTCGGCGGCCAAGGCGGAGGAGGCAAATCCAAGGTGCGGTGACGCGGGTCGCATGGGTGGCTCAGATGCAAGTGCAGGCGCTTGCTGGAGGCACGCGGTGACTGCGCCAGCCGGTAGGTCAGCGGGGCGGTTTTAGGCACCCGGCGAGTCAGCGGCCGGCGGGTCAGCGGGGCAGTTTGATTCGCCCGTAACGGCGATTTGGCGAGGCAGACCAGCGAGCCGGCGACGGGTCGACGGCCAAGGAGGCCGAGACCGCGGAGGCGTCCCGGTGGGCGAGTGATAACCCACAAGTATAGGGGATATTTGTAGCCTCTTTCGATAAGTAAGAGTGTCGAACCCAATGAGGAGCTAAAGGTAGAATAAATATTCCCTCAAGTTCTATCGACCACCGATACAACTCTACGCATGCTTGACGTTCGCTTTACCTAGAACAAGTATGAAACTAGAAGTACCTTGTAGGTGTGATAGGATAGGTTTGCAAGAAAGTAAAGAGCACGTAAACATAAACTAGGGGATGTTTAGAAGCAAGAAAGTAAATATAGCGAGTGTGGAAAAGTGGTGGTAGGAGTTGTGGAATTGTCCCTAAGCAATTGACTATGTTACTAGACTGGTAATCACTATTGCAATTCTATTTGAGGGAGAGGCATAAGCTAACATACTTTCTCTACTTGGATCATATGCACTTATGATTGGAACTCTAGCAAGCATCCGCAACTACTAAAGATTCATTAAGTAAAACCCAACCATAGCATTAAGGCATCAAGTCCCCTTTATCCCATACGCAACAATCTACTTACTCGGGTTTGTGTTTCAGTCACTCACGCAACCCACTATAAGCGAATCATGAACGCATTGCAACACCCTACAGCGGGTATCCCTCAAGCTTGCACGACACGGAGGGCACCATAGGACAGCACCAATAAAACATGCAACTCAAACCAATCATAGCACTTCATCAATCACCGATAGGACAACGAAAATCTACTCAGACATCATATGATGGCAACACATCATAGGATAATAATATGAAGCATAAAGCACCATGTTCAAGTAGAGGGTACAGCGGGTTGCGGGAGAGCGGACCGCTGGATATAGAAGGGGGAAGGTGATGGAGATGTTGGTGAAGATGACGGCGGTGTTGGTGAAGATCGCGGTGATGATGATGGCCCCCGGCAGCGCTCCGGCGCCACCGGAAGCAAGGGGGAGAGGGCCCCCCTTCTTCTTCTTCCTTGACCTCCTCCCTAGATGGGAGAAGGGTTTCCCCTCTGGTCCTTGGCTCCCATGGCTTGGGAGGGGCGAGAGCCCCTCCGAGATTGGATCTATGTCTCTATTTCTGCGTTCCTTGATTCTACCCCTTCACCGTTTCCTTTATATCTGGAGATCCGTAACTCCGATTGGGGTGAATCTTTCGCCTGAATCTTTCTCATAAAATTAGCTTTCTTGCACCGAAAGAAGAGCGTCAACCGCCTTACGGGTGGACCACGAGGGTCAGGGGTGCGCCTGGGGGGGGGGGGGTAGGGCGCCCCCCTACCTCGTGACCACCCCGGACACCGTTTCGCGTTGATTCCACTTCCCAAAAATAATAAATATTCCAAAAAAAATCTCCTTCCGTTTTATCCCGTTTGGACTCCGTTTGATATTGGGTTTCTGCGAAACAAAAACATGCAACAGACAGGAACTGGCACTGGGCACTGGATCAATATGTTAGTCCCAAAAATAATATAAAAAGTTGCCAAAAAGTATATGGAAGTTGTAGAATATTGGCATGAAACAATCAAAAATTATAGATACTATGGAGACGTATCAGCGAGTCGCAGCGACAGCTACGGTGGCGGAGGTAACTCGGCGCGTAGCTGCTTCAAGGCGGCAGAAATGGGTCGCCAGGCACTGGCGGGTCGATGAAGTGGAGGCGCGCCGCCGGCGCAACTGAAAACAATCGTCCGTTGTAGCGATTTGATGCAGGGGAGCACTCCAGCGACGACGATGACAATGGTGGACGGGGCCCTCCGACCGCGGCGGTTCGGCGCCGAGGGGCGAGCTAACGACTGATGGGGTGATGAGGCGGAGGGCAGCTCGTATCCAACTGCCGGGGCTGCAGACCATGACGGCGGGTCACCCTTGACAGTGTGAGGCCGTGGTGGGTCGACGGTGATGAGGCCGACGGGGCTCCGACCTGGTCGCTTCTCCGGCGAGGGTGGAGCGCAGGGATCCGACATTGAAGGTACACAGATACGAGAGCAAGGGTGTCGGCGGGCGTCGGTCCATGGCGAGGCGGCAACACAACGGAGGAGGCTGGAGGTGGAGCATGGAGCATCAACGGCCATGGGATCGAGCGCAGGTGCTCTTCTAGAGCTGGATGTATGCGTGCGTGCAGCAGTTTAAGACTGGAGCAGCAGCGGGAGCCAACCAGCGGGTACGGGCACCTGCGGGAGCTGACTCAGCGGGCGCGGGAGCAGGGGAGAAGAGGCTGGGGCCATGGCCATGCGCGGAGGCGCACGGGCAGCGACGCGGAGCTGCGCGCTGGAGTAAAGCAATGACTCAGAGCGCGGTTCCAACAACAGGCGCAGCGACAGAATCGCATGGCGGCGGGGCCGATTTGAAACCTCGATGGAGACGGCGGCAGTTCGGAGTCAAAGACGACTCGTAGCGGAGGAGAGGGCCGCAGCAGGTCATGGCGATTCGGCGCGGGTGGTGGGTTAGCACTCGGCAGTTTGATACACATGCGGTTTGGAGTCGGAGCAGAGGTGCCTCAATCTCGGCGGATTGATAGAGCAGAGACCAGCGGCTCACAGGCATTGACTTGGTGATGCTTCGATGGTGGAAGGCGACTTGAGGCTGAAACCGAGGCGGAGACTGGCTGAAACAGGCCGGCCTGGTGCTGGCGGCCCGCGGCGTAGCCATGGCCACAACAGCGGCTCGTTAAGGGGTCGTCGGCGACGGTTCAGAGGAAAATACTGGTGAATCGGTGAAGGTCAGCAGCGCAACAAGACCGGGTCAACGCTAAATCCACTTCTAGGTCGTAGTTGTATCTACTTCGGGATCACAATTGATTTTTTTCCAAAGCAGCAAAAATTAGTCGGTCTCGGTGATTTGTTCGCGTACAGAACTCCTGTTGATCTTGATCCGACTTCGGATTGTTGTACTTTGAAGAAAAAACACCAGCAGCTACGAGTTGATGCTCCGGGTCTTGTAATGTGTCCGATCAGACTTCAATGGAAGTTGATGGTCTTAGCAATGTAGCGATTTGACAGTTTGATTGCTATATACTGTTTTTAAACTGCCGAGAAAAGTCGTACATGGTCAAACTTCCTATTGACTTCGATAGATCATCAGACGAGGACGGCAGACAAGTTGTCACCCTAATATTTCTTGAACCTTAAAATCCTATAGATCCAAATCTGAACTGATGATCTTTGAAGTTGATGCAGATTCTTTCAAAACAGCTCATCCGGAAAATTGCAGACTTCCCGATTCCTGGAAGAAATCCCTCCAAGAACTCAACACCACCATGCGGGAGCCCCACGGTGGGCGCCAACTGTCGTGGAATTAACACGTCAGATGTCCTTAGCGAGAGGACTTAGTTGTGAGGCCAACGCATCTATGTGGTAGCTTGAGAGGGGTTGAGCGGAATCGAGAAGCGCAACACAAGACAAGGGTTTAGACAGCTTCGGGCCCCGGGAAACATCATCCGGTAACAACCCTACATGCTGTTTGAGGCTAGATCTTATTATCATCACGAGGGAGTCGCTGTAACCCGGCTCTCCTCTAAGTGTGTCTAGCCCTAGAGATTGTTTTTTCTTGCTTGTCCCTCTTTGGGGAGCCCTGCCCCTCCTTATATAAGTTGAAGGGGCGGGTTACATGTAGAGTCCATCTTGGACTAAGACTTAAACTATTTTGACTTCACTTCATGGGCTTCTTAACGTCTGCCGGTTTAACATGGTCTGCCGGTTTAACATGGTCTACCGGTTTAACATGGTCTGCCGGGTTACGATTGACTTAACACCTGCCGGGTTATCATCTGACTTAACTCCTGCCGGTGTTACCATCTGTCTTAACACCTGCCGGTTTACCACTCGCCAGTTTACCACTCGCCGGTTTACCGTCTGTCTTAGCCATCTGTCTTAACTGTCTGTCGGTTTACCATCAGCCGGTTTACCAAGTCCCAGCCGGGTTATGACTCCGGCGGGTTATGACTCTGGCCGGGTCATACCGCGGGGTATATCCTCGACACTTTACAAAGCGGACCCCGCTTAATAGTACGGCTTTCCTACGACTCAACACCACCGAAAAGAAACATAGAGAAATGCCATCTTCAATAATCTTCAAGGGGCATCAAATTGTCTTGTGTTTAGTCATGATATAGCTGAAAAGCTCAATGCACACGAATAGTCCGCAAAAGCATTGTCATCAATCACCAAAACTACTAAGGGACAAGTATGCCCTTACAACAGCTGTCTCTAATGCATAACCCCAAAACGATATTGGTAAATCGGTAAGAGACATCATATATCGCACCATATCTAATAAAGTACGATTACGATGTTCGGGCACACCATTACGTTGTGGTGTTCTAGGTGGCGTGAGCTGTGAAACTATTCCATATTGTTTTAAATGAAGGCCAAACTCGTAACTCAAACATTCTCCTCCACGATCAGATCATAGAAACTTTATTTTCTTGTTACGATGATTTTCCACTTCATTCTGAAATTCTTTGAACTTTTCAAATGTTTCAGACTTATTCTTCATTAAGTTGATATAACCATATCTGCTCAAATCATCTGTGAAGGTAAGAAAATAACTATACCCGCCATGAGCCTAAACACTCATTGGACCGCATACATCTGTATGTATTATTTCCAATAAGTTAGTAGATCGTTCCATTGTTCCAGAGAATGGACTTTTAGTCATCTTGCCCATGAGGCACGGTTCGCAAGCACCAAGTGATTCATAACCAAGTGATTCCAAAAGCCCATCAGTATGGAGTTTCTTCATTCTCTTTACACGAATATGACCTAAACAGAAGTGCCACAAATAAGTTGCACTATCATTATCAACTTTGCATCTTTTGGCTTCAATATTATGAATATGTGTATCACTGCAATTGAGATCCAATAAACCGTCAATATTGGGTGTATGACCATAGAAGGTTCTATTAATTTAAACAGAATAACAATTATTCTCTGTCTTAAATGAATAACCGTATTACAATAAACATGATCTAATCATATTCATGCTCAACGCAAACACCAAATAACATTTATTTAGGTTCAACTCTAATCCCGAAAGTATAGGGGGTGTGCGATGATGATCATATCAATCTTGGAACCACTTTCAACATACATCGTCACTTCACCCTCAATTAGTCTCTATTTATTCCGCAACTCCTGTTTCAAATTACTAATCTTAGCAACTGAACAAGTATCAAATACCAAGGGGTTACTACGAGCACTAGTAAGGTACACATTATATATTTCCTTAATTCATGATAAATGTTTATTATTCATGCTAGAATTGTATTAACCGGAAACTTAGTACATGTGTGAATACATAGACAAAACATATAGTCCCTAGTATGCCTCTACTTGACTAGCTCGTTAATCAAAGATGGTTATGTTTCCTAACCATAGACATGTGTTGTCATTTGATAAACGAGATCACATCATTAGGAGAATGATGTGATGGACATGACCCATCCATTAGCTTAGCATTATGATTGTGTTAGTTTCATTGCTACTGCTTTCTTCATGACTTATACAAGTTCCTCAGACTATGAGATTATGCAACTCCCGAATACCGGAGGAACAATTTGTGTGCTACCACACATCACAACGTAAATGGGTGATTATAAAGGTGCTCTACAGGTGTCTCCGAAGGTGTTTGTTGGGTTGGCATAGATCGAGATTAGGATTTGTCACTCCATGTTTCGGAGAGGTATCTCTAGGCCCTCTCGGTAATACTCATCACTATAAGACTTGCAAGCATTGTGACTAATGACTTAGTTGCGGGATGAAGTATTACGGAACGAGTAAATATACTTTTCAGTAACAAGATTGAACTAGGTATTGAGATATCGACGATCAAATCTCGGGCAAGTAACATACCGATGACAAAGGGAACAACGTATGTTGTTATGCGGTTTGACCGATAAAGATCTTCATAGAATATGTAGGAACCAATATGAGAATCCAGGTTCCGCTATAGGTTATTGACCGGAGACGTGTCTCGGTCATGTCTACATAGTTCTCAAAACCGTAGGGTCCGCACGCTTAACGTTCGATGACGATTGGTATTATGAGTTTATGTGATATGTTGTACAGAAGATTGTTCGGAGTCCTGGATGTGATCACGGACATGACGAGGAGTCTCGAAATGGTCGAGACATAAAGATTGATATATTGGACGACTATATTCGGACATCGGAAGTGTTCCGGAGAAGTTTTTCGGATATAACCGGAGTGCCGGAAGGGTTAACGGAACCACCAGAGAAGTGATGAGCCTTAATGGGCCTAGGGGAGAGAGAGAGAGAGGGGTGGCCAGGGACTGGCCGCGCGCCCCCCATGGGCCTAGTCCTAATTGGACTGGGGGGAGGGGCGGTGCCCCCTCCTTCCTTCTTCTCCTAGTAGGACTAGGAAAGGGGGGAGTCCTACTCCTACTAGGAGGAGGATTCCTCCCCCCTTGGCGCGGCTATGAGAGCCGGCCGGCCTCCCCTCTCCTCCTTTATATACGGGAGAGGGGGGCACCCCAAAGAGACACAAGTTGACAATTGTTTTAGCCGTGTGCAGTGCCCCCCTCCACAGTTACACACCTCGGTTATATCATCGTAGTGCTTAGGCGAAGCCCTACGCCAGTAACTTCATCATCACCGTCACCACACCTTCGTGTTGACAAACATCTCCCTCGGCCTCAACGGGATCAAGAGTACGAGGGACATCATTGAGCTGAACGTGTGCTGAACACGAAGGTGCCGTATGTTCGGTGCTTGGATCGGTTGGACCGCGAAGACGTTCGGCTACATCAACCGCTTTAACTAAAGGCTTCCGCTTTCGGTCTACGAGGGTACGTGGACACACTCTCCCCTCTCATTGCTATGCATCACCTAGATAGATCTTGCGTGATCGTAGGATTTTTTTGAAATTACCGCATTCCCGTAGATGTTATATGCACGAGTAGAACACAAAGAGTTGTGGGCGATAATAGTCATACTTCTTACCAGCATGTCATACTTTGATTCGGTGGTATTGTTGGAAGAAGTGGCTCAGACCGACATTACGCGTACGCTTATGCGAGACTAGTTATACCGACGTGCTTTGCACATAGGTGGCTAGTGAGTGTCTGTTTCTCCAACTTTAGTTGAATCAAGTGTGGCTACGCCCGGTCCTTTTTGAAGGTTAAAACAACACACTTGATAAAAAATTGTTGTGGTTTTGATGCGTAGGTAAGAACGGTTCTTGCTAGAAGCCCGTAGCAGCCACGTAAAACTTGCAACAACAAAGTAGAGGATGTCTAACTTGTTTTTGCAGGGCTTGCTCTGATGTGATATGGTCAAGCATGATATGATATAAATTGTTGTATGAGATGATCATGTTTTGTAACAATGTTATCGGCAACTGGCAGGAGCCATATGGTTGTTGCTTTATTGTAGGCAATGGAATCGCCCTGTAATTGTTTTACTTTGTCACTAAGCGGTAGCAATAGTCATAGTAACAATAGGTGGCGAAATGACAACGATGCTACTATGGAGATCAAGGTGTCGCACCGATGACGTTGGAGATCATGACGATGCTTCGGTGATGGAGATCATGAGCACAAGATGATGATGGCCATATCATGTCACATATTTTGATTGCATGTGATGTTTATCCTTTATGCATCTTATTTTGCTTAGAACGTCGGTAGCATTATAAGATGATTCCTTACTAAATTTCAAGGTACACTTCAAAAAAAGACACATCCGTGACATTTTTGGCCGAACGGAATTTTTTCCTGTCATACTTATGACACTTCTTTGACGATAATTGTGGCAAAACCCGGTATCATCATCGATGTGGTGGGCTCCTAATTCTATGACAAAAAATCATGACAAAAAATGGGCGTTTCATCCTGGGCGGGCCAGAGACGAAGCTGCATGACATTTTTTGGGCCGTCCATGACAGAAAAAACCGTGGTAGAAGTGAGGGCGAGGAAAATTTCGGCGAGTTCCCGGTTACGGTGGGTGGTCGGGGGCCAAGCGATGCGTGTTTCTCTCGTACACGTACGCGCGCGTGTGCAAGGCGTTGGGATCTAACTGAACCCGAGCGATTGCACTGCATGCTACGTGTTATTGAACCCGAGTGATCGATCGATGGATATTAACTAAACCTGATCGAGCTAACTGAAGCCGATCGATGCTGCCTCTGGATGAACAGTGAGCGTTGCGGGGGGGGGGGGGGGGGGGGGGTTGGATGAACAGTGAGCAGTGGGGGTGGATGAACAGGACCCCGTGGTGTTGCCTCTGGATGAACAGGACCCCGATCGATCGAGCCGGTTGGGGCTGGATGAACAGGACCCCGTGGAGGGCTTGATGAACAGGATGACCCCATGGAGGGCTGGATGAACAGTAGACGATGGAGGGGTGGATGAACAGTAGCCCGTGGAGGGGTGGTTGAACAGGAGCCCGTGGAGGGGGGTGGTTGAACAATAGCCGGCGGAGTAGCATGCGGTGGAGGCTGGATGAACAAGAGCCCGTGGATGAACAGTCGCAGGTGGAGGCTGGAGGAGGTCGACGGTGGATGAACAGTAGCCCGTGGATGCTGGGGGAGGTCGATGGTGGAGATAAACAGTATCTCGTGGAGTCTTGTTTTGCGGTACGCCACACCCCTCCCGATGAACACGACCCCCGTTTCGACCGTAGCGCTCCAACACAAGTCCGTTTCCTCCGTTTTGCGGTACGCCACACCCCTCTCGATCAATAGGACCCCATTTCGACCGTAGGAGGTCCAACACAAGTCCGTTTCCTCCGTTTTGCGGTATGCCAGACCCCTCCCGGTGAACAGGATCCCATTTCGAACGTGGCCAGTTGAACACAAGGTTGTTTCCTTTGTTCTGCGGTACGCCAGGCCTCGTTTCCATCGCCTGTTCCGTCCAAGCCGGTTGGCTCCCACGCGTTCTGTTGCCTCCCGATGAACACGGCGCATTCCGTTGCCTCCCGATGAACACGACGCATTCCGTTGCCTCCCCATGAACACGACGATGACGCAGTTTCTTCGTTCCGACCCAGCCATGTACACGAGCCTTGGCCATACGTATGCATGAGTAGGCATTTGAGACCCCGCCCGTATGTACGTACGTGGCTGTATTTCCTTTCTTGCACACTGGCCACTGTACGTACGTGTACATGCTATGTGTGCGCCTCTACTACGACACGTGTGCGCCTCTACATCGACCAGTATGTACGTACACGTTCGCGACCAGAATGACAACGCTACATACGCTTCGACCAGGGTGGTCCCGACTGTCAGGCACTTCCTTACGTGCGAAGATGTAGCTGGTGGGTCCCAGCAGTCAAGGGGGCGAATCATTTTTTTGCCCGAAGGCACTTCCTTGCGTGCGAAGATGTAGCTGGTGGGTCCCAGCAGTCAGGGGGCGAATCATTTTTTTGCAAAATACGGTGGCCCGTCCGGTGGGTCCCTGCTATCAGGTGGAGGAATAATTATTTTGCGCGTAATAAGGAGGCACTTCCTTGCGGCCGCCGTGGACCCAGCTGTCAGCCTCTCCATGCACAGTATTCTTCCGATGGAAGTCGTTCCTTGACCACGTTGACCATGCCGCACGGCGAGCACCAGGGCGGTGGACGACGGTGAGGCCTAGTAAGGGGACGACGCGGAGCCGGGGAAGATGCGGAAGTGGAAGCCCACGCGGAGAGGAGTACGAGGGTTCACTGGTTTGGCTGTGATGTGAGGCTGTCGTTGCCGCAGGGCCTGGCCAGCGGTGGGAATAGTAGGGGCGGTGAGGCCTCCGCGGCAGCACAACCAGCCACGGGAGGCAGGAGCATGCAGCACGTCCGACGCTGCTTTGGGCGGCTAGAGCAAGAAGACCAGAGGTTGAAGAAGCACTACGACTGTTGCATGGACATCGTACGGTCACTGGAGCTAGAATCGTTCATATTGACTAAGTTGACAAAGCCCTCCGTCCCCGTCAACTTAATAGACCCACAAGTCAGCCTCCCACCAAGGTGGGTCCCAGCTAGCAGGGGGAGTATTCATTTTTTGTGCGTAATAAGGAGGCACTTCCGGTGGGTCCGAGCTGACAGCTGGGGGAACATTTTTTTGCAAAATATTGTGGGTCCACAAGTCAGCCACCAAATCTGCCGGGTCCCAGCTGTCATCTGGAGGAATAGTTTCTTTCACATTACAAGGAGGCACTTCCTTCCGTGCGGAGATACAGCCGGTGGGTCCCAGCTGTCAGGGGAAGGAAACAACTTAATAAGGAGGAACTTTCCTTGCGTGCGACCATGGACCTCGTGGGTCCCAGCCGTCAGGCTCTCACGTATATTCCTCTTCTGATGACTCTCATTTATTGACCATGCCGCGCCGAGCGCAGCGAGGCGGTGGACGATGGCGAGGCCCCAGACTGGAACGAGCCGGAGATGGGGAAGACGCGGCAGTGGAGTCGCAGATGGAGAGGAGTGGGAAACTTGACTGGTTCAGGTGCGGGGTGGGCCTACACTCGGCAGAGAATAACAGGAGGTGCGGAGTGGAGGGATGGCCTGGCCTTCGGCGGGGTAGCGTTTCACTGGGTGGCACGCAAAACAACGCCGCTGGACGCCGGAGGCTGGAGTAGGCGGTCCCGACAGCTCTGGGGGAAGAAGACTAGAGATTGAAGAAGAATGTCGCCCGTTGGATGTAAATCCAACGCCTTGCTTAGGCTTCGACCTACTGGCCCACATGCCAGCCAGTCCATTTGTTTTTTTAGTCCATTTGGTGGGCTGGGTGAAACAATGATGTAGCATCTATGCAGCCCGTTTATATATATGGTAGAATTTAAAGCCATTTGCATTTTTCTCAAAATCTGCGACTTGCTGGGCTGGGTGAAAATATCATGTTGGGCTGGACGGAGAAATGTTATAAAAACATAAACACATGATTGCACGTCTATTACTGCATTGGTCAGTAAAATCTTTGCAAGCTTATGTATGCAATCACTAGGAGTTAACTTGCCAAGTTATATATAAACCATTATTATTATTATTATTTTGTAAGAACTTTCAATTTATGAAATAAAATATCATTTTAGTTTGATGAGTTAATAGGATGTGGGGTATTATTATTTTTTAGGCTAGACGTGGGACAGTTGAGTTGGTTCTAGGGAAATGTACTAAGAGAAAACTCAGTTTACATCAAAAAAGAAAGAGGAAGAAAATTCAGATATAGGATTAATGAAAACAAAAAATAAAGGAAGTGGGAAGGTCTAATATATATATATATATATATATATATATATATATATATATATATGTGTGTGTGTGTGTGTGTGTGTAATAAAATAAGATATATATATATATATATATATATATATATTATTGAAGGGAAACCATAGGTTCAGCTTTGCATTCTTATAGAAAAAAAGAACTGAGCTGTGCGTCGTCTTGAAAAAACCAACATAACTTGGGCTGCTGATGTTATAGACAAGCTAGGTTGGGAGGCCTAGAGGCCGCTAGATCCAAAAAACATTGAAACATATCGTGGGCTGCCCATGTTAAAAAAATGAGACCAACCCAAGGGCTAACCCTCGTTGGCATTTTTTTATAGGAGAAACTCTGCGAGCACCACACGTCCAAGTCGGGACTTAAACTCGGGTGCGCTGGCAGCAACCTCAAGCTGCCCAGCCAATGGGTCGACGGCCCATCCTCGTAGGCTGCCCATGTTAAACAACAAAACCTAGGGCATGGACCTGGTGGGCCCGAGACTGTCAGCCTGTCGACGAACAGTTGTCTCCCGATTCCTCTTATTTTGCTGACCATGTTGGGAACGACAAACGGCGGCGCCACTGCAACAGCAACAAGGTGTAGGACGGCGTCGACACCATGGACCGAACGAACCGGAGTGGGGGAAGACGCAGGCGGAGGGGAGTATGAGGATTGACTTGTTCGGATGCAGGGTGGCCGGTGGAGCTCCTTGGTATCGTTGTCTTCTTTCATGTTGGCGTAGCGGGGGTTGATGATGGTCTCGACAAGGTCAACCATGGAGTCCTTCTCCTGCCCGTTGCCGATGATCTTGTATTGCTTCTGGATGTTGACAAGCTTGCTGCACCAGATGGCCGAATCGTCGCGTTCTTGCTTCTCTCCACCGTAACAAAGGTGCAGTTGGCGCTGCCAATGAAACGGGCGAATGCTCGAGAACCTCTGATGGCCCTACAGTAGTGGTAGACGAGAACCTCGTCCCGCATGCATACCTGGGTGACCGTGATCCGCTGGTCCCTGTCAGGAGACGAATGGATGGGCACAAGGTCTAGTCCTGCGACCTTGTGCTTTCTCGTCCTGTAGGTACTGTTTAAATTCGGCGAGGTAGAGCTTCACCGAGTCCGGATCATTGGTGTACATCACATTCAACTTGGTGCCGCCATGGGACTGAACGGAGAACTCAAAGGTGAACTCTTTGCTGAAGTCCATATCCAGTAGGCTCACCCCTCGGATCGCCATTGGAGTCTCTTCAAGTGAACGAGTGAGTAGGCGGCAGCAGCAGTTCGTTTTTCAGCTCTTGGGGAACTGGATTCAACAGTAAACTGAGTGTGTATAGGCGAAAATAGTTACGACCCCTCCCTCACACACTGCATGCCCTACAGAATATGCACCCTCGGCGCATTCAAATGCCTCCATTAAGAAACCTATTCCGGCCACACACGTCAGTTCACGAGCGAGTCTGTGTTGGTACTGTAATAACAAGTGTTAGTGGTCAGTTTACTTAAATTTAATTAGCTTAATTAAAATGTATTCTTAAAACAAGCAATGCATTGGCTCGTTCTATCAGTGCCATAGGATCAACATGCACAACAATTAGAATTATTATTTTTAGGACGCACATGATCAGCACATTTGCTGCACTTTCACACAGACAATACTACCAAGTTTGAACAATTTGTTATGGTTGCTGTCCTCTGCATCATCATGCCGTGTTTCCCAGATTGCCAGATTCAGAACCAACAAATAAGATTCAAATAATAAGTACAACAAAGATGCCTACACATCTCACTGATTCCCAGCTTCCAAGATTCAGAACCAATAAATAAGATTCAAATAATAAGTACAACAAAGATGCCTACACATCTCATTGATTCCTAGCTTGCAAGATTTAGAACCAACCCATTAGAGCCTTTTGATAAAGTCAATATCAGGATTAAATCCATCTTGGCTAGCCGTGTCATACAACCCAAGAACTTGGCGAATGCTCTTGACCATCACAACATCTGTAGTAGAGTATTCCTGTTTGCACAGATAAGAAAGAGCATGGGTTTAGGACTCTAGCAGCCGTAGAGATGGTTGTACAAACATTGGCCTTTTCTTTTGGCCACCAATTCTATCTATGTTCCTGATGTGTCAATCTTTGACGCATCCCTTGAAATTACTATAATAGTGGCACTAGTTGAAGCAAACTTTATTTCCAAAACAAGAAAAGATTGCGATAGAATAGCTTTATTTAAAAAATAGAATGTTGGCACAACATGACAAAGCACAATCATGTTGATAAATGACAGTACTGACTAGTGTGAGGGGCCCTATGCCGCCACGACTCGATCTAGTGAACCTGCAACTCCACTCAGATGAGGTCAACCTCCAGCTCCATGATTCAATTCATGCGCCTTTTTCTGTAGTTCACCTGAAATGAAGCAAAGATTGCATCATTCAGCTAGCAAGAAGTACTTGCTCTCATGAGCTGGCAGGTTCTTCTTTAGTAGTTGCACTAAAATTGAGCAACATTAAGGTTGGCTGTCCTGCTCATGTAAGGTGCAACTATAATTTGCTTATCCTTTTGTGCAGTTACACTAAAATAAAGTGCCATTGTGGTGACAATGACGACTCATCTTGCAAAGGCTAATAAAATGTTGCACGAGATTACCAACAGAATTTGACGGAGATTTTGGGAACTCCAGTCACCATTTTGTGTAGTCCACCAAAATTGAGAGATGTTGCCCACGTGACATTTTAGTTGAACTGCATAAGTCACTCATTCCAAAAAAGTGTTTTGTGCAGTTCACCAAAAGGTCACAATAGCAACAAGGTGAAATGGATATCCCTATCTACACAAAAAGATAGAAAGTTAATAGTTGCTGGTCAATAAGAATATACGAAACATACACGAAATGAAAAGAAGCATCTTAATTATGTTCATGGCAATCACACAAGGACAATAGAAATTTTAAAACGTCAGTAATGCTTCATGTTACCGGAAGCATTACGATCAACTATGACATTCGTCAAATATGGGATTACTTTAATTGTGGCATTGCTTGTTTACCAGATACAGTAAATCAACAATAGCTAAAGAGTTGGTTTAAGGGCATGGGACCATGGGGACACTAGGTCACTTAGCAGCGTAAAGAAGCAACTTACTTATCATACTTGGGAAAACAGCAGGAGTACCATTTGTTAACACAGTTTAATTGCATCATATCATTGGAGGCATTAGATTAACAATAACACTGGTTAGACATGTCCTTAAGGTAACAATGTGATCGCTTCATTTTACATGTGCCCTTACATTAACAACAGCAAAAGGTTGGTATAAGGACATGCAACAGTGGACACATCAGCACAATGTACCTACAAAGAGGCATAAAGTGGTGATGCCGAGTTTGTTCATGCTCTGTGAGGACAGAAAATCTAATCCTGGAGAACTTTTACTATGTGAGGGCAACAAATCTAATCCTGGAGACCTTTTACTATGTTAGGGCAGCAAATCTAATCTTGGACATACTCTGTTGACTTGTCCACCACCCACCACTTTCTATCCATTTTTCAACCAATAATAGATCTGTTCCTTATCCAATTTGTACTGAGTTTTCCCATTATTTCCCTTTTCAACCAAGAGACTGGTTGGGTACCCGGTCTCTACTACTTTCCCCCTGTTATTTCCTCTTTGAATCAAGTCCTAGTTTCATGCTACAACTTCCCTCCTTTCTTCGTTGTTTGAACCAAGTCCTAGATTTGAATGCATGAAGTAGCTTTACCTCTAATAATACTAAAAATTTAGGTGGGTTTGGAAGATCTGATGGAAGTAGAAAAAGATGCACATGTAGACCATTGGGAGCTAGGGCAGTAGAGCAAGGCCACTTTCAAAGAACTTGTACCTGAGGTTCGTCGGGATGTCGGTGGCGGCAGGTCCGATCTGCGCACAATACGGCAGGGAGGAAGAAGGGTCGGAGGACCTCCCGAGTCGGCGATGTGTCGGAGATAACGACACGGGTAGAGGACCGAGCCCCGTCGGCAGCGGTGGGTTTCCTCCCTCGACGGCGATGACCGCGTGAACGATGCACCTTTTAGTCCTCTACAGACACCGGCCGAAGGGATCCGTCCAGATCTATGACCAGCGGTGAGCAGAGAGAAAATGTCGCTACCGCTGTCTTGTTTAGATCTGGAGAGGACGAGAGAATGAAGAGAGCAACCCTAGTAAAGCAAGCGCTCAGGCCCCTGCGTACATATATAGTGGAGTGATTATCTTTTTCTCTCCACAACAAGCGTTTCAATTTGTGTACGTGGCATTGAAGAAAAGAAACTCTCTATTTAAGGTGACTACTGTACGACTCCTACTTACTACTAGTAGTACTACTAGTATTGTTCACTTGTGCTCCCCTCCCCTCCATTCATTGAACAACCCCACGGGTGAATAAACATACAGTAAGTATTTATATAGAACGAACAAGCTTCAACTATTTTTGCGTAGTTAAAAGTTGAGGGCAGGGCTTTTCCCGGGCAGTACGCGCGGCAGTTTTCGGGTAGGCGGTTTGACAGAGAGGCAAGGAGGGTGAGTGAGTGGCGGATTCTCAAACTTACTGCTAGAAAGGTCGGGCTGTGCGATTTGACGATGTGTTACTGCTGGAAAGACTTGTGATATGAGCACTCACTATAGTCATGAATTATTGGCACTGCGACCGGGGTGATGCCCCCTTCCGTTCCGCACTCTAATCTGGTGCATGACACGTCGACCCGGATGCTGACTCTCCCACATGTCGGCGAAGTATGTAGTAGTAAGAAGGAGCAAAGAATGATGCGGTATATACTACTACTACTACTACTCAGGTCGGAGGAGTGTGAACCACGGCAACCCAGTGAACCAGCAGTGCGAACCACGGTAGCCCAGTGAACCAGCAGTAGAAAACAATGTGGTGATATGGCCATAAAATCAATGTGCTACGAGCCACACTGTAGCATGTATAGTACTACTCCTGTTTGTTTGGATCCATGAGTTAGAGCTAGTTTGGGTTGAAATAGCCTCAAATTATCGAAACATGAGGGGTTTGTTTGAGCTAGTTTGCTCTAACCTAGCTAAAAAAACTAGCCCGATGGAGAGGTTCTAATTGGGTTAGTTACCCTAGGGCCCAATAAAAGAGAACTAAAAAAATCTGCCCTACCCGCACCAGATCGCTCCCTCCCCTCTAGCACGACTCCTCTCTATTCCCCATAGAGCCGCCCGCCCAAGTGCCGCTCGCCCTCTCTCTCCTCCGGCTGCCCTCTCCTTCTGGCCTCTATCGCCCTACTCCGGCCGCCCTCTCCCTCCGGCCTTTGAAGGTCGCCCCGCTCCCCCTTCACAGGTCGTTTTTCTCCCTCTGTCGTGCGCGGCGGCGGCGCATCTACCAGGGAGGTTGCGAGAGGGGTGAGTTTGTTCGTTCCTTCTCTGTCTTACAACCATATCATTGACCTTGCTCACTCTAGCGCTAATTCTGATTTGGAAAAGTAGATCCTGATCAAACTTGGTATAGATTTGTGGTTCATGCATGGAATTTTTTGATGCTGCTTGAGGAGGTAATAAATCTTTCTAGAGGCCCAAAGATTCAGTTCACCTTTCTAGGTATTTCAGTTTAAAGCTTGCATTATTTCTAGAGGCCCAAAGATTCAGTTCACCTTTCTAGGTATTTCAGTTTCAGGCTTGCATTATTTCTAGAGGCCCAAAGATTCAGTTCACCTTTCTAGGTATTTTAGTTTCAGGCTTGCATTATTTCTAGAGGCCCAAAGATTAAGTTCCCAGTCGGCAGCAACCGGCCCTGCTACCCATGCCAGTGTCGACCTCAACTCGCAAGGGCCAGCGTCGGAGGGGTTCCCGGGGCTTGGGCTCTACAGATCAGCCTTCCTCCAAAGCAACGATGGCAAGCTCCTCCCTCGGTGTGTGAGGGGCTCCGGGCTCCCTCCCTATCGTGAATGACTTCCGTGATGAATTAGCTCATGCTTTGTTTCATGGAGTGTTTTTTTGTGAAGCTTGATTGACGACTTGTATGTTTAAGTGGGATATCTCATTTTTATGGACAGAGTAAAAATTATCATGTTTTGCATGCTTGATTTGTAAAGATGGTTCTTTTATGTCTATTATGAGCAGGAGGAGGCCACACAAGAGCGGCCACACCAAATCCAGCAGGAAATAGGGTCCAAAGTAGTCAAATTATTGAGAAAGAGCATTTATTGTCAATCTAACCCTGCCATCCATACACCTCTTTGGTTTAGAGTTAGTTCTGGGTTAGAATCTAACTCTAACCTCTAACTGAGTTAGAGTTCTCCTCGTCTCGGTTAATCGCCATCATACTTTCCCCATTCATGTGTTTTCAGTATCCTGCGAATCAAAGAGGCCCTTTTTTTGCGGGAAAAATCAAAGAGGCCCATAGACTAGTTTTGGTCCAGTCATTTTTTATAAATATGTTATGTCCAAAATTTAATGAACGTGCTCCGGTTTCTACAAAAATAATTCGGTTTCATGTAGTAATTCATTTATTTATTTATTCTTCTGCGGGGGGTTTGCATGTGATTCGTGAGGTCTGAAATGTAAAGTACCCCAGCATATGCTCCGAGTCGTGCATGCACTACGACCTAGATGCTCTATGTCCCACATGTAGGCAAATGGGAGCACGTGGAAATAGCCTAGGAGTACATATAGGAGGATAAATGCGTGAAAGAATATGTACTGTGAAGCGTAGCTGCGGTTTGAAAAGGAGACCTAAAGTGATGATAGCTATAGGTCGCATGCACCCAACTACTGGTACTAGACATACGACTATTTTTTCCCTAAAAAAAGAGGTACGAGTGCTCAGTATTCCTATTCTATCAGCACAAGTCCCATCTGATAACAGCGTCTGTGCTACAGCTAGCTCTGCTCCCTCGTTTCTCTCTTCTAATTCTAAACTCGGCCGACGCCCAGTGGGCGGGGTGGGTTTGCTCAACTGTGGCCCCACCTCACAGTGAAAACGTTACGACAGGAATAAAAATGCCATATCCTCCCTCTGTTCCTAAATATAAGCCTTTTTAGATACTATTTCAAATGGAATACAACATACAGATGTATGTAGACATAGTTTAGAGTGTAGATTCACTCATTTTGCTCCATATGTAGTAGTCACTTGCTGGAATCTTTAGAAAGACTTATATTTGGGAACGGAGGGAGTACTATACTAAAAACAATTAAGACCACAAGGTGATGTAGTGCTGGTTACTGGAGGCAAGAAGAAGAGATGCATCCATCGACGACGTCCACCTCCTCGACTCAGGGCGCCGGCCCACCGAACGATGCCTAAGTAGCAATGGCTTTCGTGGCCAGGTCGACATGCTTCTGAACAATGGCGTCCAAAGATAACATCCGCTGGAAGAAGGCCAACGTCTTTCTGTCCTCACTTGCCTTGTAGTGGCCTATGTAGACGATTTCCTCGTAGACGTGGATGTGCAGGCTGACAATTTCTTGCATGGCGAGCGCTGCGCGGCAAGCGCGACCTCGAGGTGCACATTCTTCGTCGCGACCTCCGGCACCTGCAGGGCCACTAGTGCTTGAAAGAGTTGGTCACCATGGAGGCCGATGAGGGTGGCAGGCAATGAGGAGCCTAGGTGCGCGGGCTGGAGCAGTACGGCAAGGTCGTCCGCGCGCTTCTTGACGGTGGTGAACTTGCAGATGGAGTTGACCATCATGTCGTCCATGCGAGAGGCGAAGCCAGCGTCGGCGAGGGCTACGATGCCGGTGGTCGCCAGCACCATATGGAAACGGTGCGCGGTGCGGGGCCGCACGCCGGCACCTTGGATGATTTGGCACAGCCGACTGCCGCTTGCGTCCATCGCCTCCATAGGTGCTTGTGGCTTCTGGTCACTTGGTCTTGGATTGGAGTGAGCAGTGTTGCATAGAGACTTAGGAGTAGATGGATTGGAGTGGTGGGGCGCCTTTATATGAGAGTCCAAACTTTGTTGCATTCACATCGTGCTGGCTCTATTCTGCTTCTCCAATTAATTCCCTTTGCATGTAATTGAGGATGCATCATTGACCGTTCAATGTCTCGGGAACCGCTACCCTCTCCCTCCTTGGCATTCAAGCACCTATGGAGGCGACTGCCACTCGCGTGTATCGCATGTCAGGAGACATTCCCGTTGATGATGAGGTGCCTATGGTGACTTCGTAAATTTCAAGATGATAGTGCCATGCATGTGTGCGTTCATAGGGGTGAGAGTATGCGCGTGTATATGAGCGCTTGCGTCTACACTGTGTAAAAAAACATAAATGCGTGTCAAAAAGAGACTAGTCAGTATACTCAATATTGTGCACCTCGGAGAGGAAAATGAGAGAACTGCGTATTTATTTACGGTGCAGATTCACTCATTTTTATCCATATGTACTCCTTCTCGGTGTAGTCTAGTCACTTTTTGAAATCTCTAGAAAGGCAAATACTCCTTTCTGGTTTACAGGGCTATACTAGCAAGTAGTAGTACGTACTAGTACATTAGTGGGCTCACATAGCAATAGAGCCTGGCTATATGCGTACTCCAATGTTCACAACTGCCACGTTCGGGTTGCGCTTGGCTCTTCGCCTCTTCAAGAAGACGAACAATGATGTTACTACTACTGCTTCTATAGTGTTGAATCCACTGCTGCATGTCCGTCCACCGCGAGCGTGAGGGATAGCTTGTTGTAGTACTATAAGAAAAAGCTTGTCCTCGTTTGCGAGCAACCGCGCGCATGGGCGAGGGAGAAGGCGTGTAGTAGTAAAATCAAGTTTCTCCTCGTTGTACGAGTTGACGCGACACATCATAGCACTGGCCTTACATGCTTGCCTCTAAACTTGGCTGAAAGACCCGTAGTGTACAATATATTTGCTACAACCTCTAACATTTACCCACCACAAATTAAATATATATTCCTGTCTTGACCAGATGAGCGTGCAAACTACAATCACCAGGATGACAGGTAGGGCCAGAAGACTATTTTAATTTTTTTAAAAACTTCGAGACAACCACATAGCATGGAGCTGACCCCAACGATTTTAAGCTTACAGGCACGGTACACGCTATCCTAGACTACTCTACACATGAAACTGCCACACGAGCGTCCGGGCTGCGCTTGGCTCTTCGCCTCTTTTGGAAGTCGAACAATGATGGAGTACTACTACACTGGAGGAGTACTATAGTACGCTTCTGGCCATCTGACACCGATTGAACTGCTGCATGTCCACTGCGTGCGGGAGGGAGAGCGTGTAGCGAAAGCTTCTCCTAGTCTTGCCAGCCACCACACTCATGGGCGAGGGAGGGACGCTCCTGACTTTGCGTGTATGACAGGTGGGCCCGACAGGTGGGTGGCCAACCTGTCATACAACCAAAGGCAGGTGCAGTTAAGTCCGCGAGGGAGATGATAATCAAACTTCTCGTTGATGTATGAGTTGACGCGACACATCAAAGCACCGCACTCGATATATTTCAATAATTTATGTTTACCAATGCATTAATTACAATGCATGCATGCATGTCGTGACTCTCCTTTTGATACTTGCTTGTGTTGATTTAATGCACCTTGAAGTAGTATAAATATGTGACGGTAAAGCTTTGTAATGCCCCGGCCCAAGCGAGAGATGGTTGTGCATGAGGAGGGCGCGATCATGCAGAAGGAATAGGACCCGACGATGGAGCTCTCTAAGGTCTCGATGGACCTCACCGTGCTCCACTGCCCCTTGTGCCTCCGCCCCTTGATGCCTCCAGTGTATGAGGTTCAAATACACCTCGTCCGTTCAGCTGATTGAGCAAGGTGTAGGTTTCTTGATTGATGTGCTGTTCGATTGATTTCTGCAGTGCAAGGGAGGGCACCTGGCCTGCGCGGACTGCCGCGTCGAGCGCCCCAGGAACCAGCGGTAGTGCCAGAAGTGCGAGCGCGGCTGTGGCTTTGATGTGCGGAACACGGCGGTGGACGCCGTCCTTTCGTCGGTGAGGGTGGAGTGCCCACACGAAGGCTGTGGGCTCTACGTCACTTACCACAAGCTCGCCGATCACCAGAGCGTGTGTCCGCTCGCGCCCTGCAAATGCCCCGTGCCCGTCTGAGGCTACGAAGGCCCGCCGCCGGCGCTCTACCACTACATCAGCATCGCGCATCCCATGCCCGTGCATAGGATCCAGTACAAAAAGGTTCTCCAGCAGCAAGTGCCACTGTCAGAGCCACGGCTCTTGCTGTTCGCGGAGGAGGACGGACGCGCGTTTTTCTTGGTCGACGGCATGCTCGACATCGGCGCGCCTATCACCGTGTCGGTCGTCTACATCAGAGTGGGGGCATGCCCACTGCCGCACTATGTGGCCAAGCTGTGGGCGAACGGCCTGCCGGGGAGCCCAAAGGCACGAACGACGCTGTCAAGGTGGAAATGGAGGTGACAAGCAGCAAGGATCCCAGCGACGTTGCCATGCAGGAGCTGACCTTCTTAGTTCCGCGCAAGCTGCTGGCCGGGGCTAAGCTGATGTCCCTCCACATTTAGATTGACAAGCTTACGTCCTAAATGTTTCTACAGTGCCTTCTGTTTATCTTAGTAATATGCTAATATAGGGATTACCTCGGTCTACTTTAGCTTAAGAAATGGTGGGTTTTGGTGGCGATGCAGCAATTACTTCGACATTAGATCAGTAATTTCCAACAGTCGAATGGATATTTTGTGTCTGTTGGATATAAAGTTCCTTTGGGTAAGAAGTACTACTTGTCATCAAAATGGATAAAAGGAGATGTATGTAGACGTATATTAGTTCTAGATACGTCCCTTTTTATCCATTTTGATGACAAGCACTCCCTCCATTCCATAATACATGCCTTCCATTTGTCAAAATATAGATGTATCTAGACATGTTTTAGTGTATAGGTACATCCATTTTTGGACAAATGGAAGTCAAGTAGAGTAGTATTTTGGAATGGAGGGAGTATATGCTTGTTTGTTCATGAAGTGTTTCATACTTGAGCGAGTTGACGCGACACATCAAAGTAGTACTACTACTAGTAGTAGTCCTTCCGACCTTAATTTCTCTGCGCATAAGTCGAGGCGCAGATACCAAGCAGGGCCTGGTTGTGTTGGACAACTCACCGGACTGCGCACTAGGCAGACGAAGCTCGTGTCGTGTTGGTGCCATGTGCGGCCCGCACATTAACCAAAACCTCGCGCCTCCAGCTTAGCCTCCGCGTTTTAAACTTCTCAATCTCAAGGCCAAGGAGCAACGTGAATCCTATGATAGAGCCAATCAGATGGTTGAGAACACTACAATTCATAGCTACAGTGTCAGGAGCCCGACTCAAAGCCACACCGATCTAGCATGTTACACCTCATATCACTTTGTGGCCTCACGCACGGTATTCCCAGGGGTGTCGTCTTACCTTGCCCGGGACCGTTTGCGCCTTTTTGCTCACGTTTATGATAGTGTCGCTAGCATACATATGACAAGGAGCCCGGGCTGACATGGCTAGTCGTGAACCCAAAGTGGCACTAACTTACAGGGACAGGCATACATGACCCAGCAACGAACGTGTTGGTCATCAACGAGTGAATCCGGGCTATAGAAACTAGGCTAGCAGGACTCCGGTAAACCGGGCTATAGCAGGCTAACAGGACTCCGGTAGACATCGTGTGACATTTCCCTGAAGGGACAGACACAGGAACAAAGAAGGACACATGTCGGCCAGCCTAAGTGTTCCGGAGCAGTAGCAAGCTACCAAGGCTCAATGGAAGCACAAGGAGACATTTCCCCGGTAAGAGAGGCTACCAAGGATAAACAACTAGATAGTCAGATCGCACACATACCATGCATTTCAATAACATACACACAATATGCTCGATATGTGCAAATACAACATGGCATCACAACATGACTCTACAACTCAAGTATTTATTCAATAGGCTCCGAGGAGCGATATATTACAATCATGGGTCTCATGACCCAACATTCAGAGCATACAAGTCAAAGCACAAGCGGAAGCTTAACATGTCTGAGTAAAGACATCTACAAATGAAAAAGGCTGAGAAGCCTGACTATCTACCAGATCCTGCCAAGGGCACAAGATCGTAGCTGAGGTAACAAGCTAAAAGTCGAAGTCCACGCGGAACTACTAGCGAGAATAAAGTCTCTCTACAAAACATAAAATAGGCAAACATGAGTACAAATGCACCCAACAAGACTTACATCAGAACTATCTACATATGCATCATTATCAAGAAAGGGGATGGTGGGGTTTAACTGCAGCAAGCCAGCTTTGACTCGGTGGCTATCCTGAACTACGACTGCAAGTAACTCTTTTGAGGTGGCGCACACGAGTCCACATATTCACCATATCAATACACCACTATGGACCCGCTCCCGTCTCCCTACGAGAACGCCATCCATTGCACTCACGCTTATCTTGTGTATTTTAGAGTATCCACTATCACTTGTCTATGAACTGTATAGGCAACCCAGAGGTCCTTTGCCGCGGACATGGCTATTGGAATAGATGATGTTAACCCTGCAGGGGTGTACTTCTTCACACATGCTCTCGCCACTTACTGCCGTTTACACGACATGTACTCGGCAACCTTCAAGCGGAAGCCCAACAAGGGTGTCGGCCACGGCCTACCTAAACACTCAAGTCTCTAGACCAGGTTTATCGCCTATTCAGTTTCCATCCGCAGGGAGTCCGGCCGAGGTTTCCACATACGGCCCCGAACAATGTGTACAGGGTTCCGCGACACCAAATGGGCGCCCGGCATACCCGGCCACGTGCTTACCACATCACAGCCCACCCCTCGGGTCAGCGTTGCCCATGGCCTCCAGCATACTACAAACACCAGAAACTACTTGCAACTCCTGGACAGAGGACAAGGGTGATTAAGAAGCCGAGAGGGTCAATTAAGGATCCCAATGAGTGGTAGTAACTGTTCATGGATCACAAACATAGAACTCAGTTCCTGAGGATGGCTTCAATGAGACAACCCACCATGTACTCCTACATGGCCTCTCACCACTACCTTTACCAAATCGCGTTCACACACTTAGCTCACACACAGTAGGACATGTTTACACACCTCCGATTCATCCCCGATGAATCAGACCTGACTCAACTCTAAGCAGTAGCAGGCATGACAAACAAGCATGAATGAGTAGGCACATCAGGGATCAAACAACTCCTACTTATGCTAGTGGGTTTCATCTATTTACTGTGGCAATGACAGGTCATGCAGAGGATAAAGGGGTTCAGCTACCACAGCAAGTAACAGATGAATTGTTGTTGTCCTAATGCAGTAAAAGAGAGTAGGAGCGAGAGAGTAGGATTGTATTAGAATGAACAAGGGGTTTTTGCTTGGCTGGCACTTCTGAAGATAGTATAGCTCTTCATCCGTGTCACCGATCTCATTGTCGGTATCACGTCTATCGAGAGGGGACAAATACCGGCAACACAGAAGGGAACACAATCAATGCAATGCACAATATGATGCATGATCATGACATGGCAAAATGAGTGTGTTGGGCTAATGCAACTATAATCAGATGGGTTTGAGTTAGTTTGAACCCAAGGTTCAAGTTGAAATTGAAACTATGACTTAATAAAGTGCATTATCATGTTTTGATATAAACAACAGGTTTAAGTTGCTTAAACATGCATAAAACCAGTGCAGATGGATAGATTGGATTTTTCTGATCATTTTCATATATAAATCTTTTCAATATGAGTTATAGATTATTTTCTATGATTTTTAGAAGTTTTGGCTATTTTTCTGAAATAAATAAATCATTTAAGATTTATTTATATTCTAGAAAAGGATTACTGCGTCAGCGTGACATCAGCCTGACGTCAGCGGGTCAACGGGGCTAGTCCAGGTCAAACCTGACCAGTAGGGCCCACTGGTCAGTGGCACAGAGTAATCTACAGAGGCTGACACGTGGGACCGGGTCAATGCTGACGTGGCTAGGTCAAACTGACCTATGGGGCCACGGGCATTAGCTTAATCTAAGCAAGGGGATAACCTATGATTAATTAATGGCGTGGGGTCCATTTGTCAGTGACATAGGAGGTTAGTTAGCCCTGTCATTAGTACTAATGACGATGCCACATCGGCTGCCGCCGGGGTTGGTCGCTGGCGAGCATGCAGCGCGGTGGAGGGCTTCGGGTTCACGCTATAGGGCACGGATTGACGAGCGGTTTGCGGCTACGAGTTGCTGGTGGTTGCGCGCATCCAACCGAGTAGGCGGTTGGGTGCGAGGAGGCCGGAAACGACGGCTGCAACGATGGCAGGCGGCTGCCGGAGTTCGGTTGTGCTCGGAATCGGCGTTGTGGTGCACGACAGGTCGAGCGGTGGGGTGCTAGGTGCTCCTGCAAACGTGCTGAGCACGGTGATGCTCTCAGATGCGGCAGAGGTGGGCTCTAGCCAAGGTGGCGATGAAGCACAACGGCGGCAAGCTTTGGTTGGGGTGGCCAAAAGGGGCTAGAGGAGGAAATCGACAGAGGGGAGAAAGGGGTTGGGAGCAGGGGCTCACGGCGAGTGCAGTGGTGGCCTCGGCGTGCTCGGGGAAGCACCGGAGCGAGCGGGGCAGCGAGAGGGATCTCCGGTGGCCGAGGAGGGGAAAAGCATCGGGGGCAGCGCTTCGGGGCCCTTCCGGTCGCATGGCTCGGTGAGGAGGTAGGGAACGAGGTGCCGGAACTCAGGGATAGCTCGGGGCGGCTCGGGGATGGCTGTGGCCGTGGTGGTGCTCGTCGGCGGCGAAGGCTGCGCTCGGAAGAGGAAGCAGAGGAGAGAAAAGAGGTCGAGAGAGAGAGAGCAGAGAGCGAGGGGTGAGACAGAGGGGGCTGCGGGGCGTATCCAGACGCGTCGGGGGCGCCTCGGTGGCAAGCAGGAGGTGGCCAGGGCGGCGTCGGCGCTCGCCATCGAGCTGCTTCGGGGCGAGGGGGAGGAAGACGACAGGAGGGTGGCCTGGTGGGCTGGGCCGGCCACTTGGGCCGCCAGGTGGGCTGCACAGGTAAGTTAGGTAGGTTCCTTTCTCTCTCTTTTATTTTCTATTTTCTATTTCTATCTTTGTTTCTGGATTTAGTAAAAATACTAAACCTCATCTAAAAATCCTGAAACAAATTGTGAGGACCTGTTGAATTATTTCCAACAACCCACATTTATTTCCAGAATTATTTGAGCATTTATAATTGTTGTAGCAATTAAATGCCCAAATTTAAATACATAACGATTTAATTCAAGAGTCCAAAAATGGCCTAGAAATATGTGCATCATTTTTGCCAGACGTTTTCACTTTTGTCAAAAATCATGAACTTTTCTAGAGGACATTTTGGATTTATTGAAAAGGATTTTATTTGATCCTATTTGAATTCATTTGGTGCTAGGGTTTGGATCAATCCCCATTTCAACTTTAAACATAATTTAAATATGATGCTCGCATGGAAGCTAGCATAGGTCAGACAAGAATTAGGGATGTGACATACAGATGCGTGTGTGACTCCCAGATGCAGAGGTCGGGGGTCATCATCCTCCTTTTCAAGAAAAAATAGAGGCGTGTGTGAGAGGACGAGTGCGTGCGTGCACCTCTTGTCTTCCTGTATAACGTACTAAACTCAGAGTACAAGTTTTTGTGGGTGGCACGATGGTGCGTGCGAGAAGTCCCGAGAGATAGGTTTAATGCGTCTGAAAAAAGACTAGCCTATAGCTCGCCACACGTCTATTCCTATCGAACGCCCCATTAACCGTAAGATATGTATACGATAGTGCCAGTTATTGCACGTACACAACAGTAGAAAAATAACTACCATGGCATATGCTACACCACGGCCGAGAACACGTGCCCACGTAACGCCATCCGGGAATAATGCCGTACTTCAAAACTAGAACCGTCAATAAATTTTGAGCTTGCGTCTCGTCACATTCCAAATTACTACTACTGCCACGCTATATTGAATTGCAAACCTCTTCACACCAATCACAAACTAAACGGTTTTCCACTTAGGAGTGTATTAGTACTCGGTTATAAATACTACTATGCCAAGATGACTGCACATTCCTCCTCAACTCCTCATCGACAAAAACAAACAAGTCATTCAGCATCCTTCCCTTGCGTCTGCCATGGCCAGCATGAGTTCTGTGTCGAGAGATTACCACCAGGGAGAGGCGAGCATGGAAGCGGAAGCACGAAGATGTCCCACCTTGCTGCGAAAGCAGCCGACATGTACCGCCGCGCGGAAGTAGCGGCACAGAGGTCCTGCCGTGCCGCCGAAGCATCACGGAGGTCCCGCCGCGCTGTTGATGCAGCAGACTGGTCCGGCCGCGCTGCGGAAGCAGCATCGATGTCCCGCTGCGCCACGAATGCAGCAGAGATGTCCCGTTGCACCGCGGCGGCCTGGGAAAATGTCTCGCGGGCAGGCGACAACTCTTATAGGCGCATGCATGCCATCATCCATAGCGAGATGGATCAGATCCCCGGCTGGCCGAGGTTGCAGGATGACATGAAAGCCTCGTTTGAACAGGCTAGTCTTCCGACAACTAAGGGAGGGCGATGAGAGGCTCTGGGCCGAGCGCAACCTGCTGAGGGAGAAGATCCTCTGAAGTGCAGACCAGCAGGAGGAGACCAGTGCCTTGTTGAAGAGGACCGGCGTCAACATCAAGAAACTTATGGACGAGAATGACATGCTCCACATCAAGCTCCAAAGGCTGGTGGAGGAATCCGTGGATGTTCTCAAGCAGTGTCTTGAGGACACGAAAGAGCTGATCACCGCTCGCCACGGAGAGTAGTTCCCGCGGCCTGCAGCAATGCATCAAGAAAGTAGAGATCAGCGAGCCAGATCCTTGTATTTCTTCTTCTTTTGCCCTTGTGTATTTCGGGCGTAGCCGCATGTGGCTTTTTTAATTATCTTCCTAATTATGTAAGACAATTAATCATCCTTATATATTCATCAGACTTGCTATAAGTCGCAGTAGATGCTATATAGGTCCGTTGGATCTTACATTAAGATCCGTGCTTTTAGATTTTCTTTTTTCCCTCTTAAATCTCAGTTGAGTGAGACATAGCCACACCATTAAACAGAGGCTCGGGTGCCATTAATGGAGACCTTGGGAGAGAGGTGGACGGCAAATGGAGGTCAAAGGTCTCTCCTCCCGATAAGCACGCGCAGGGGTCTGATCGCACGCCTCTTGTAGCTACCCTGCACGGCGCCTCCTAGATAATAAAAAAGGGGACGCGTGGCGACACGTAAATGGTAGTAAATAGAACGCCCACGGTTTCAATAATACTTGTGTTTCCGATTGTAACGTAACAACATGTCACATCCCTAGTTCTGGTATGACCTAGACTAGTTAGTCATGTGTGCATCATGTTTAAATTCCATTTAAATTTGAAATGGGGATTTGTGAAACCATCAGAATCATTTCTGGAAATGACCCAGATAAAATTTCTCCAAAAAGGTCCAAGAAAATGTACATGTTGCTCTATGAAAATATTGGACAGAGATAAAAATCAAACCAATATTTTTAGGAGCTCATAAGTATTTATTTTGGGCATTTGGAATTAATGCAGTAAATATTTGCGATGGATATATAATGTTATATATATAATATTGTCCAAAAATTATGCCAGTTGTTGAGGAGCTCTGGAATAATACCACTAGCCCATACAAAAATTGGCATAAGAAAATAAAATGATTTAGCATTTTATTAAATCAAACAAATGTCAGAAAAAAATGGAAAAGAAAACAAAATGGAAAAGCTTACCTGACGCCCTGCAGCCATCTGGCGCCTCAACCGGCCCAGCGGTGCGGCCCACTGGCCCAACCGCCAACCGTTGTCCTCCTGGCGACGACAGAAGGACAGGAGCACGCGCCGGCGCGCGCGACCACGTGTCCGGCCGCGGCCACGTCTCCCCGCCACCTCCTGCTTCTCCCTCTTGTAGCCTGGAACGACTGGATGACGCCACGCCCCCCAAGCCTCTCTCGCTCTCTCCCGTGCCAATTCCCTCTTCCCCTCGCTGTCTCTCTCGCGGCCGAACGCGCCCGTCGCCGCCGCTCTCCGTTGCCGTAGCCACCGCCTCCCCCTCGCCTGTCCGACAAGCCCAGGAGCTCCACCTCCTCGTTCTGAAGCCCTCCGCCGAGCCACGCAAGCCGGAGCGCCCAGTGGAGCCAGAGCCATTGCCATCTTCGCCTTCGGCCGCCGTGGATCCCTATCGCTGCCCCGCCGACTCCAGCCCTCCCCCGAGCTCGCTGAATACGCCACTGGAACCGCCGTGAGCTCTTGCCCCGTCCCCCTCTCTCCGTTCCTCGGTTCTCGTGCCATAGCTCCTTTTCCCCACCACGGCCGTAGCACCTCGCCGCCGACCATGTTGCCACCGCAGCCACACCTACAGGCACCTGCAACCGAGCACGCTGCCGTGGTCAGCACGTCTCCAGGAGATGAACACGACCAACCCCGGCCCCTGCCGAGCACCGTAGCCCCTTCTCCCCTCCCCGCCGAACTCCGGCCACCGCCTCGAGCTCGTTTCCGGGGAGCTCCAGTACCCCCGCAGCCTCCCGCTTGCTCCAAATAACGCGGACGAGCTCTAGCTTCTCGTCTGTGGTCTCCGCCGCCCGAATGGACGTCAGAGGGCGAATCATGAGCCCCTCCGCCGCGTTCGGCCTCGCCGACGGTTAAACGCCGATGTGGGTTGACCGTTTTGACCTCGCCGGGCCGTCAGGTGGGCCTCGTGGGTCAGGTGATTAGCTTAGGGCTAATCACCATTAACTAAACCCCCTAACACTGACCAGTGGGCCCAGTGCCCCTTAATCCTTTAGTTAAGCTAATAAACCCCCCCGATTAACCCTGAGACATTGACGTGTGGACCCCACACGTCAGGTTTGACCCAGTCAGCGCTGTTGACCTGCTGACACAAGCATGACGTAGTGCTGATGCAGTTATTTATTTTCTGGATTTAAATTAAATCAGGAAAATCCAGAAAATGCTATAAACTTCAAAAAATGATAGAAATTCAACCATAGCTCAGATTGAAATAATTTATATATGAAAAATTATCAGAAAAATGCAAGCTATCCATCTGTACTAGTTTCATGCATGACAAACCAACTTATACCTACTGTATAAGTGAAACACTATAATGGCATTTATAAAGAGCTTACTTTGGAGATGCATTTGAATCTTTGGTTCAAATGGACTTCATGCAAATGAATGCTAGCTGCATTGGCTCAAACAACATCACATCTACATGCCATGATAATGTATCATATTGTTGCATATGCTTGTGTTTTGATTGTCGACACCGTTCCTTCTCGATAGGTCCTGCTCCGGAGAGTGCTCTAGAGTACCTGTCTGAGGAGCAGTGCCCCCTCTGTTGATCTACCAGGCAAGCAAACCCCTTGTTCATTCCGATACAATCCTACTCTCTCGTTCCTGCTCTTTGTTATTGCATTAAGACAACAATGATTCAACTGCTACTTTGTGCTGCGGTAGTTGAACCCATTCCTATGCATGATCTGTCATTGACACAGTAAATAGTTGAAACCCACTAGCATGTGTAGGAGTTGATTGAAGCCATTGTTGTGTTCCTACCATGCCATGCCTGCTATTGCTTAGAGTGTGTCAGCTCTGATTCATTGTGAAGGAATTGGAGTATAGTGCTATGTTCTGATGCTGAGAGTGAAGTGTGTGAACACGATTTGGTAAAGGTAGCAGTGAGAGGCCATGTAGGAGTACATGGTGGGTTGTCTCACTGGAACCACCCTTAAGCACTGAGTTCTATGTATGTTGTCCAATGACTCGATACTACCACACATTGGGCTCCGGGCACTCCAAGCCCTCTCGACTTATTAACCGACTTGATCTCTGTCCAGGAGTCGCAACTAGTTTCTGGTGTTTGTAGGCAGTGCTATTCTTCTACCGAGTGGCACCCGACAGGGTGGGCTTGGGACAGACTAGGCACACGTGGCACGGTGTACCAAGTGGCACCCGGATGGTGGGCTTGGGAACCCTGCTCACATCGTTTGGGGCCGTGAGCGACACCCCGGCCGGATCTCCTTGCGGATGGAACCCGATAGGCGATAAACCTGGACTAGAGTCTTGTGTGGTTAGTCAGGTCGTGGCCGACACCCTCGCCAGGCTTCCGCTTGAAGGTTGCCGAGATACATGACATGTACATGGGGGTAAGTGGCGAGAGCGTGTGTGAAGAAGTACACCCCTGCAGGGTTAACATGATCTAGTCGAATAGCCGGGTCCAAGGTTATGGACTTCTTGGATGCTTACGTGGTACATAGACAACTTCAAGTGGATACTCTAAAATGCTCAAGACAAGTGTGAGTGCTATGGATGGCCTTCTCGTAGGGAGACGGGGATGAATCCATAGTGGTGTATTATGTGGTGATTAGTGGACTCGTGTGCGTTGTCTCACCTCAAAGAAGTTTCTCATAGTCGTAGAACAGGATAACCACTGAGTCAAAGCTGGCTTGCTGCAACTAAACCCCACATTACCTTCTTGATACAAATGCATGTATGATAGGATCTGATGTAAGTCTTGCTGAGTACCTTTGTACTCATGTTGCTTTATTTATGTTTTTTTTTCAGCGGAGACTTCGGTCTTACTAGTTTACGTGGACTTCGACAAGTAGCTTGTACCTCAGCTACGATCTTGATCGGGTGTTGTAGATGGCCACTCCCTTCAGCCTTCTTCATTTGTAGATGTCTGTACTCAGACATGTAATGCTTCCGCTTGTTGCTTGTATGCTCTGCATGTTGGGTCATGTGACCCCTGCTTGTAATAAATGCTATGATAGCTCTTCTGAGCCTTTATCTATATGAGTTGTTGAGTTATGTTGTGATGCCATATTGTACAGCACATACTTGCATGTTATGCGTATGTGTAGTGTGTATTGCTATGTGTGGGATCTGACTATCTAGTTGTTTATCCTTAGTAGCCTCTCTTACCGGGAATGTCTCCTAGTGCTTCCACTGAGCCCTCGTAGCTTGCTACTACTCTGGAACACTTAGGCTAGCCAGCATGTGTCCTTCTTTGTTCCTGTGTCTGTCCCGTCGGGGAAATGTCATGCGGTGTCTACCGAAGTCCTGTTAGCCTGCTACAGCCCGCATTCTCCGGAGTCGTGCTAGCCCAGCTGGTACCCGAATTCACTCGCTGATGACAGTCACGTTCGTTGCTGGGTCATGTATGCCTGTCCCTATAAGTTAGTGCCAATTTGGGTTCACGACTAGCCATGTCAGCCTAGGTTCTTTGTCATATGGATGCTAGTGACACCATCATATATGTGTGCCAAAAGGCACAAATGGTCCCAGGCATGGTAAGGCGACACCCGTGGGAATACCGTGCGTGAGGCCGCAAAGTGATATGAGGTGTTATATGCTAGATCGGTGTGGCATAGAATCAGGGTCCTGACAGCTTTGGTATCAGAGCCTGACTGCCTATAGGATTACCAGCCAAACTGGTCGAAGTTGAGTCTAGAAATTCTTTAGTTATGTAAGGGAATTGATTGTGGGAAGGAACGTAAGGCTCTTTTTACTCCTTTACCTCATGGCCTTCTGATTTGAGTCATCGTATCTTTCCTACGGGGTTAAGGAACTAGGCTTTCTGTTCCGTCTATTAGGATCACGTGTTACTACTCCGTAGTCCCATATGATTGGTTGATCAGAGTCATATTCTAGTTTTCGAGTACTTCCAGTGTAGTCTGTTTAGTATGATCTCAGAACCTTGAGTGGTGATGTTGAGTTGATGTACTATCCCATTTTAGTAGGATGTATCATTCTGAGCATTTTACTGCCGTTATGCTGCCGGAATTGCCCTAGGAGTTCAAGAGTTACTAATTTCCCTGTCCTACATTCTATAGCCTATAGTTGATGTTGATTCCGTCCTTGGTTTCGTTTCTCAAGATGTCATTAGTTAAGCGAAGTTCTGTTGCTCGTAGCCAGAACCAAGGAGATGGTAGGGATGAGGATCCTCTCGACCTGCCTTCGTTGACCGAGTTCATCTTAGAGATGGAGAGGAACAAGCGTGAGTCTAACCGCTTGTTGGCACGTATCGAGGAGAACACCGCACATCAGTTCAAAGGGTCTGCAACCATTCATGACTTCATTCGCTTGCAACCACCCACCTTTCATCATTCTATTGAGCCACTCTATGCAGATGACTGGCTCCGTAGCATCACTCATAAGCTACATTCCACGAACGTAGCTGAAGATGACAAGGTCACCTATGCCACATACCACCTAAAAGGTCCTGCTAGTCTTTGGTGGCAGAACTATGAGCCTATGCTTCCAGCTGGCCAGATTCCTACCTGGAGGGATTTCATTGAGGCTTTTCGCGAGCATCACATTCCCCAGGCCCTCATTGATCGCAAGAGATAAGAGTTCTGTAGTTTTACCCAGAGTAAGATGGCTGTTGATGCTTACAGTAGAGAGTTCGAGAACCTCGCCCTCTATGCCATTGAAGAGGTGTCCACGGACACCAAGAAGCAGGCTAGGTTTCGGAAGGGTCTCAACCCCAAGTTGCGTCATGATCTCCACCTGCATCATTGTGATACATTCCAAGCTCTTGTGAACAAGGCCATTAATGTAGCGACATCGCAGCTCACTTATGAGGAGTCTCGTAAGCACACCCGTGATTTGGGATCTTCTTCCGGTTCTGGTTCTCAGAAGCGCCGGATTTGGGTTCCAAACTCCGCTCTTCCTTCCGGATATTCACCAAGACCATCTTACATGGTGCCTCACCCAGCTCAGTCATATGCTCCACCCAGGCCTACTAGTAGACCGCTTGTCAGTACGGGTCCATGCCCAACCTCAAGGACTTGCTTCACATGTGGGAAGCGAGGACACTATGCACGTGACTGCTCTCAGACTAGTTATGCTCCACCCCGGCCCGAGAAGATTGTTGGCTGTGTTAAGCCATCAAGCAAGACGATTAGTGCCAAGCCAGTTCGCACTAAACATGGACATGTGCATCACGTCTTAGCTAAAGACGCTCATGATGATCCGGATGTCATTCTCGGTACACTCCTTGTCAATTTTCATCCAGCATCGGTTCTATTCGATACTGGAGCATCTCATTCCTTCATTTCTGAAAGCTATGCTAACTTGCACAACATGTCAGTTTGTGATATGCCCTCTTCGCTAGTCATTCAAACTCCTGGATCCAAATGGCAAACCTCTAGTGTAAGCCATGGTAACGAGATCCTTGTTGACAGACTTGTATTCCTTGCATCACTTATAGCCCTCAAGTTTACAGATATTAACATAATCTTGGGTATGGACTGGATGAAAGCTCATTATGCCATGATTGATTGTTACACCAGGTCTGTTCAGCTTACACACCCATCTGGCAAGATAGTTGTTTCCACTAGAGTTGCAAAGGGTCAACTCTATTCTCTTAATGCCAGCGCTCTTCCAAATCTTGAAGATATCCCGGTAGTCCGTGACTTCCCGGATGTCTTTCCATAGGAACTGCCAGGTGTTCCACCTGACAGAGATGTAGAGTTCGTCATAGATCTTATCCCAGGAACCGCTCCTATCTATATGAGACCTTACAAGATGGCACCTTTAGAACTAGCCGAGCTTAAGAAACAACTTGATGAGTCCTTGCAAAAGGGTTTCATCCATCCTAGTTATTCTCCTTGGGCTTGCCCCGTCCTCTTCGTCAAGAAGAAGGATGGTGCGGACTGGATGGTTGTAGATTATCGTCCCATTAATATGGTCACAATAAAGAACAAATATCCGCTCCCCAGGATCAACGACCTGTATGATCAACTTGATGGATCCTCGATCTTCTCCAAAATGGATTTGAGGTTAGGATACCACCAAATCAAGATCAGAAATGGGGACATCCCCAAGACAGCCTTTTTCACTCATTATAAAACGACAAACGAACCCAGAATAATTCCAAAATTTAACAGGGCACTCATGTAGTTCTATGTTACCTTTGTAAAGAAACTCAAGGGGGGGGGGGGCAGCGTATATCGTTTCACATTCAAAGGTGGCACGTTCCCTCTTACAACCACGAGCTTCCAAATCAGCCCAATTTTTACCACAACATGTTAGTGCCATGACATGACACCAGGCCAAGTTTTATGATTTCCAGGCGAGTTTTGGATTTACATGAATTTAAAATCTAAGTTTCTCGATGTTCTCGTCCGAGTCACAACGCCGAGATGTTTGAATTTCATTCTCATTTCTTCCATGGGACCTAGAAATTCAACCAAGGACACACATGTGATTTTTCAACCAACTTTGGTGCACCAGAGCATGTGCCTGCAGTTCAAATTTGGGTTATGCACATTAAAAGTCCAGAAACTCAATTAATGTATAAAAAGGCCAAATGAACCCGAAATAATTCCAAAATTTAACAGGGCACTCATATAGTTCTATGTTGCCTTTGTAAAGAAAATCAAGGGGGAGGCAGCGTATATCATTTCACACACAAAGGTGACACGTTCCCTCTCATAACCACGAGGCTTGTTGAGAGAATCTTCGGTTTTGCAAGAAGCTTATACCAAAACTTGTCCCAATTCAACCAAACATTATACATATGAAAACATGTTTTAGATTATCCCGAACATCTCGCTACCTAGACCAATAACGTACTATGATTTGAATTCAACATAAAATGGATACAAATATTTGAATTGGAGATCGTATGGTACATGTAGTTCATAGTGAAATATGATTACTGCTATATGCATGTTTTTTGTCATCAAGATAATATTTAAATTATTGTATAACTTGACAACAATCGTATTAAAATAAGGAAAATTGATTCAAATTTAGTCCATATGGTAGACGACAATATACATGTTCACATGGTGGAGTAAAATGTTCATATATGATGGAAGATCAAAATGTACGATTACATCAATTATAAACCGCAAGGTCACCTAACGATATATTTGTATTCAACATAACATGGATTCAAAAATTGAAATTCTAGATCCTGGCATTTGTAATCATATAAAATGGGACATTACTCTTTCTTTTGGTGGGAATTGATTTGTTTTTTGTTGTTGTTGCGGGAAGTGCGAATCGATTTGGTACTGTACAGGGTAATCTTGTTCTCCCGATTTTTTTACATTTTTCTTGTAGTTTTTTCAATGGCATCTATAGCAATATAGTAAAAGGGGACATGACTCTCTTGTTCTTGTATGAATTGTTTTTTACACGTTAAGTTTGTTCTGCCGAACAAGGAATCCACACCTTGTTATCCCGAAATTTTCAAGCTCGAGTATCTTTTGTCTCACCTGCTTTGAAACTCCCGCCTCTTCAACCCGCGCCGCACCTTGTTATCCCAAAATTTCGACGCGCGCGAAAACTCCCTCCTCATCCGAAATCGGTTCCGCAGCCCAGACACGTGAAATCCCCCTTCTACCCCTCAACCGGAAATGAAGCTCCACATCGCAGTGTCAAAACCAGTGGGGGTACGCTGGTAACTTACCCTACATTTCGGACAAGCGCATTCCTAAGCTTGGCTCCCCCTCCCTTCCCCTTCGCCCCCCATTCGTACACCAAGGCCGCCAAAACCCGTGAAACCCCACGCTCCTCCGCCGGCCTCCCGACCGCCGCCCAGCCGAAGATTCTTCCCCGACTACGTCGTCCACCGCAACAGCTCGCCGTCCCTCATCCACCGCACCGGATGAGGATCCGTCATCGATCTAGTCGTCCCGCCAGATCAGCTGCCCCGTCCTCCACCTCAAAGGAGTTACCCCGATGTTCGCCTCGTCTATCGCGCCACCTCAATCCCCACAACGCCGTCTTGACTTGCCCCATCGGAACCACAGCACCCTCACCAATTCCTTTGATGAAGCCGAGGCCAACTCGGCGCCACCAAGGAGGTTCTGCACTCACCGCTGCATTTTATCTTTTATTCGATCTCACGGGGCTGCCGGTGCTCGATATCGAGCAGCCATGGCAGGTCTCCATCAACGGCGCCATCGCCGGCCACATCATCCACGGCGTCTCTCCCCCATGTTGTTGCTTCCTCAGCGGCGACTTCCACACCGACACTAGCTGCAGCTGCTCCGGCTCTCACTCATGCTGCGGCTCTGTTCTTGTTGTCGGTCGCGCTGCTGCACTGCTCTTGCTTTCGTTCGTGCTGCTGCTCTGCTCTTGCTCTTGCTTGTGCTGCTGCTGCTGCTGCTGCACGACCTGCGACAACTACAGGAGTTGCTTCTTTAGCACTCGCTCGCGGTGCTACTGCACAACTTGCTCTCTGCTAGTGCGTTCCCTACTTGAGTGTCTACTGATTTACATCACTGCTTCTCTGCTACAAGTGCTCGAACGCCCTAAACATCTATTGCAATGCTCTGCTACTAGTTCAATCAGTTTCGATAGTAAAATTCAGTTTCGACTGTAAAGTTCAGTTTCTTCAGTTAAGTTCAGAGTGAACAGTACTTACAACATCTGTCGGAGCGGTCGTGGCATGGCTGATGCGTTTTACATCTAGCACTTTTTGGTGATGTATTTTACATCATCTATTGCAGATGATATTAGGATCCCACTTCAGATTAACATTGTCTGTCTTGTCCTGCTTCAGCCTCGCTGCCATACACGTCACTGGAGCTGCTCTAACGACAGAACCGTCCATCACAGCAGAGCAGTACCCTCGGCGCCGTTTCCAGAGGCCTCGGATCTTCTTCCCTGCCTCTGACAATCACACCAACATCACCATCCTCCACGTCCAACCCAATGATGATGATGTCCACAAGGCTATGCCAAAGAGGTTTTACACTCGTCGCATCACTTTATTACTCTGCATTCATGTCGATCCCTCATGGATCCTTTGCTATGGAACTACTATTCGTGCATTTGGTTAGAAGGAGTGGAGCAAAGCAAAACTGGAGGATTTTTTTCGTTTGGTGTCTCTTTCGAAGAAAAAACGTAGGAATTTCAATACTCACTTGGATGTCCTTTTCAAATTAATATGCACGAAGAACAGAACTAATTGCATTATTGGCATCATAAGATTCTTATTTTTTTCATTTTCATGTGGTTTGACTTTAATTTGACCATGTTTCTCCATTCTTATGTTCTTCCAATTCATGTGAACCAAACACCCAGGTTGACTGAAATCCTATGTTTCCAAATGCTCTGTTTTGCACGTGCATTCCTATCCTACTCCTGTGTTTTTCCTGTCCCTGCGTTTATAGAATCCTCCAGTTCTAAGGAGCCCTTACAGATTTACTTCATTTTCAGATAGGCGTCAAAGAAAACTGTGTGTGTTATCTCCTGCTCTTGTCGTGCCGTCATCCACCCCACCTGAGGTGCACCATCGTCAGAAGCATTCACTGCAGTAGGGATCCCCCCTGTAGACTTTCTTTCGCCACCTCAGATCATCTTCCTTGTTGCTGGCAGCCACGCCAACTGCATTACCATCATCGACTGAGCAGATGAACCTGAGGACTACACAGTTCTAGAAGAGAGGTCGCAGTCTTTCGTGTTTGCTTACGTTATACATCGGTTATTATTACCTACTACTTTATCGTTCAAACTTGAGTTTTGAAATGCCCGTGGGTCTCATATCAAGGCAACAATGAATAGTATCTGTATACTATCTGGTTCATCTGGGGTCTTCTATGTGGTTCATGTTTGGTGGGCAACAAACAATAGATGATCCATTGTCTATCTTTTTAAACTGAAGCTATAATCTACCTGCTATCATTAGTTTTGGATCCATCTACTCGTTTGCTACCATCAGTCTTGATTTTTGCATGCACCCCTTAGGCCTTACAAAATCTAACTATTTTTTTATTATGAGTGTCAGATATTGTACACAATCGTACTAAACATGTAGAGAAAAAGAGAAGACCATTGCGTGGGAATATAATGTCATGCAGACGCCGCTTCATGGTGGGCCAAGTGGGCCCCCTCATGCATTTCCAGATTGTATTCCAGAGGAAGATAACTGTTTAGATGGGGATTCAGAAGGAGCCGACCACGCCTGTTTACCACCTGAGGTGTTTGCTCTAACCTGGCATGTTGATGTTGGTCATATCATGGATATGGCGCCCCGCATTGCTTACATTATACATGTTATATGTCATCAGCTTAGTTTAGATTTGCTTTGTATGAATGCCACCTGTTTGGTTTCTATATCATACTCCCACCATTCCTAAATATTTGTCTTTTTAGAGATTTCAACAAGAGACTACATACGGAACAAAATGAGTGAATCTACACTCTAAAATATGTCTATATACATCCGTATGTGGTAGTCCATTTGAAATCTCTAAAAAGACAAATATTTAGGAACAGAGGGAGTATATGGGAATTATGCAATGCCATCTTCTTTAGCCAGGCATCATATACGTGAATCATGCAATGCCATCCTGTTTAGCCAGTCATCGTATATGTGAACTGTATCATGCCATATTTTTTCCATAATGTATTCCATTTGTCAACAATGTTTATACATTCATCTACTCTTCTTGTGCATCAGCCATTTGAGTCGGTCATGGGAAAATCTGGAGTGAAAACAAGGTCTTCTGAGCAGTCAGGGCTACCTGTTGATGCAGATTTCTTGCTGGTTACAGATAGCTCCCCAGAGGAGGATTCAGAGATAGATGACCAGTCGTATCCCCCCCCCCCGAGGTGCATGCTCTAACTTGGCTAGGTTATATTGCTCATATCATGCATATGGTGTCTTGCATTGCCATGCCATCTGCTTAGATTAGACATGCTTTGTGTGAATGCCTCCTATTTGCTTTCTATATCAGATATGTGAATAATGCAATGCCATGTTTTTCAGCCAGTTATCATATATGTGAATTATGCACCGCCATGTAGCCAGGCATCATATATGTGAATCATCTCATGGCATCTTTTTTTCATTACGTATTCCCTTTATCGACAATCTGTGTATATTAAACTACTCTTCATGTGTATCAGCCATTTGAGACGGTTATGGAAAAATCTGGAGTGAAAACAAGGTCTTCGGAGCAGGCAATGGTACCTGTTGAAGCATATATCTCGATGGCTACATGGAGCTCCTCAGAGGAGGATTCAGAGATAGATGACCAGTCCTATATCCCACCTGAGGTGTATGCTCTAAGTTGCAATGTTTATATTTCTCATATGATGCATATGGTGTCTTGCATTGCTTAGTTTAGACATCATATGCATAATATTGAATTCCATCTACTTAATTTAGAGATCATACATGCGAGTGCCAGTTGCTTAGTATATGAATCAATTATGTTAATTATATCATGCCATCCTGTATACTTAGACAACATGTATGTGAATTATTTCATCCCAGCCTATTTTAGAAAGACATCATATAGTTTTGTCATGTCATCCTGTTTCGATACTCATCATATGTTGAATTATGCCATTATATCCTGTTAAGTTATCCATCATATATCTGAAACGGTGTCATGATATCCTATTTAGTTAGGCATCATATATGTGAAATTGTGTCATGCTGTCCTGTTTGGTTAGACAACATATATGTGAATTACCACATCTATCTATCATACAATGTCTATACGTTCAATTTCTTTTCTCGTTTATCAGCCATTTGAATTGGAGGGGGTGATGACAGTATCTAAGGGAGCAAAAACCCGTTCTTCACAAAAGACAGTGCTACCCGTCAATGCAGATAGAACCAAGGTTGCACTGGCCCACAAACTAGCCCCACCACACATACTCGAGACTCTTCCAGATTGCACACTAACACCGTTGGGCAGAGAACCAGCTACAACCCATCTAACCGCAGCCCCAGCGGATAGTAACCCACTTCTAGTTGACAAAGCACCATGTCCACCACAGAGTACCCCCACACGAGCAGTTTGTAAAGCTACTGCAGTGCCCAAAGCACGAAGACCACCACAGCTAACCCAAACTCCATGTTTAAAGCAAAAGAGCAACTGTTCTCAGGTCAGATTCCGTAGCTATGGTCCATACTCCTTTGCTGTTGCATCACTATATTTACTCATACCAACTACTTCCGAATTTGAAGGATCCAATTGAAACTCCAATGGCGCAACATGTATGTTTTAAACCTATTTCTTTAACTGGATTGCTGTTCTAACTTCTTGCTCCATGTTGATTTCAGTTTAAGTTGTATAAACAGTTATGTTCTCATGTGATGCACATTACAGGTCTTGCCAATGCTGTGTAGTTTCTCACACTTATATTCTGTATATGCTGCTGTGTCTTAAAAATATATGAGTTGAACTGTGTCTCTATCTTGATTAGGCAACATACCCTAGAATGATATGGACAATACAGTGACCATAGTACATAGATATATGTTTGTTTCATGCTATTATCCTGTCCACCTTACTACTAAACCGGTTTACCAAAATGACTTTCGTATACTACAAGCTAAACCTATGATGTGTCTGCTTGTTTCTCTTGTAGTATGCAAACAGAATATTGGAGAAGAGCACCCCACTATGCAATGGTAGAGAAAGTAATGCAGATAGGGTTCAAGATAGTGAGACAACCCTGTTGGTCTCCAAGAAAGGTGATAAAAATGATCTTGTAGACAGTGAGAAAACCCCACAGTCCTGCATTGATGTAGTGTTCGAGTTATTGGCCAGTACCGCTGGCACAAGCTCTTCGAACTCGCTGCCCGAATCACTTTGGCCTCTTCAGTCTCAACTACAAGCTGAAAGGCATTAGTCAGCTGTGTTGCAGCAAGAAGCCGAAGGACTGAGGAAGTCCCTGCAGAACTCAGATGCGTACTTTCTTGTGCAACAGCAAGTGCTAGAGGATTTAAGCGCCAAACAAGAGAAAGTTAATAAGCTTGCTAAGCATCTTGCCAGCATTATGGGTACCTAGGATATTGTTTCTTGAGCTCTTTCGAAGTGGTTTCAGTTCTGGACTTGTTTTGCTGCGGCATTTATATGCTGCTTTGTTCCCTATATTTGCACTAGTGGCGAACTTTGATGCCCAATGGATGTAATATGTGTAATAGCCGTGATAGCCTAGCGTAAGTTGCTTGCTTATTTATTTCCTTGTTGTCTTGTTTATTTGTTTGCTTGTAGTCAGTGCAGTTATTTTTCCGCGGTTTGCTAGTGGCTGCAATAACCTATTTTTTAAAACTAGGCCTCAATAACCATGGGCTACATATTTACTGTATTGACATTGGGCCTCCTACTAGCCAGAGAAACAATGGGATGTAGACACAATGGGCCTTCTACGGGCCATAGAAACAATGGGCCTTATATGGGCCGTATGATCGATCAGCCAAACATGGGCCAATAACAGACCGTATTATGGCCGTAAACAAGCTAGAGTTGGAATCGTCCGTTCATGGGCTGACCATAACGGGTCGTCGTTAATAGGCCGTATTTGATAACGCTATGAAAACGGCCCAACGTATTAACGGACCACAAACGGGCTGACTGTAACAACGGGCTGAATTTGGCCCACAAGCAGAAAATGAGAGTAACGGGCCGTAAGTAACCGAATGCTGGAAATGAGCCGACGAATAAATGGACCCTGAGAAGGCCGAAAGATAACATGGGCCGTTAATGGGTATAAAATGATACACTGTTCATTACGGGCCAGTTCCAGCATGGGCCATTAATGGGCCAAGAGTTACAAAGGGCCTCATATGGGCCGAAAGACGCCATGGGCCATACATGGGCCGGAAGTAAAAACGGGCTGGAATCATATTGGATGGCCCAAATGATGCTACTGGGCCTAATTCGTATAGCCTGTAACGGGCCCTGTGTTTGTGGGCTGTAAGTGGGCTATATGCGAATAGGCCGTTAACAGGCTTCTCGTGGGCCGGCCCGCCACCTTTTGACCAAGTCAAACGGGCCGGCCTTTTCACAGGAATGGGCCTCTATTGGGTCGTGCCATGTGTCAACGTATCATAGGTGCCTTCGGTCCAATGAGTGGATGACATCTGTCCCAACGGTGAGATGACACGTGTTTACTCCAGCCAATGATGAATTTACACGTGGAAAATCCCCATTGGTCGGGGCTGTTAACGGGTTATCGGATCCAAAATCAGACCCGATAGCTTAACGACGTTCCATTATGGTGGATGCCACGTGTCAGTCACCCTTGACAAAAGCACTTCTATGACGCGCGGATTATCGTCATGGAAGTGGTCACTTCCATGATGATAATTTTGGTAATGTCATGGAACACTTCTACGATAGCACAGGTATGACTATCTTGATTCTGTCATAAAATCATCATGGATGTACATGCATGACAGAAAACATGACCTAGTGTGACAAACACGTATCATCACCGAAGTGTATTTTTTTGTAGTGGTACAAGTGTTCTCCCTGAGTATGCACCGTTGCTACAGTTTGTCGTGCCGAGACAACACGTGATGATCAGGTGTGATAAGCTCTACGTTCACATACAACAGGTGCAAGCCAGTTTTGCACACGCAGAATACTCGGGTTAAACTTGACGAGCCTAGCATATGCAGATATGGCCTCGGAACACTGAGACCGAAAGGTCGAGCGTGAATCATATAGTAGATATGATCAACATAGTGATGTTCACCATTGAAAATTACTCCATCTCACGTGATGATCGGACATGGTTTAGTTGATTTGGATCACGTGATCACTTAGATGATTAGAGGGATGTCTATCTAAGTGGGAGTTCTTAAGTAATATGATTAATTGAACTTTAATTTATCATGAACTTAGTACCTGATAGTATTTTGCATGTCTATGTTGTTGTAGATCAATGGTCTGTGCTACCGTTCCTTTGAATTTTAATGCGTTCCTAGATAAAGCTAAGTTGAAAGATGATGGCAGCAACTACACGGACTGAGTCCGTAACTTGAGGATTATCCTCATTTGTGCACAAAAGAATTACATCTTGGAAGCACAGCTAGGTGCCAGGCCTGCTGCAGATGCTACTGATGACGTTAAGAACCTCTGGCAGAGCAAAGCTGATGACTACTCGATAGTTCATTGTGCCATGCTTTATGGCTTGGAATCGGGACTTCAAAAACGTTTTGAACGTCATGGAGTGTCACATCCCCAGTTCAGGCCTTGCCTGTCTTTGCTTTAGCTTCCATGCATCATGTTTAAATTCTTTTGAAAAATTGAAATGGGGATTGTCCAAATAGGGCATCAAAGAAATCCACTAGGTTCAACTAAAATATTCTCTGTGAATCCAAATGGCTTTCAAAAATGTTCATCATTTCTGGAAAATGCTGGAAACATTAACCAGAGGTGTTGCACATTTTTCCATGACATATTTGGGTTCTGGATTATATCATATGGTATTTTCATTTGGGCATTTAAATACTATAAAATATTTTAAATGCTCAAATAATCATAAACTAAAATGTTTACCGTTGTATATATTCTAAACAGTAGCCATGATTAGTTTCATGATTTTTGGATCTGTTTAAGTATTTTAAATAAAGCCCTAAAGACTGCAGAATAATAGAAAACAGAAAACAAATAAAAGAGAGTGAGAACACCTACCTGGGCCACTTACCTGGCTGGCCCGGCCCATCTGGCCTGTGCCAGTCATCACCTACCTCTGCCAGTAGGCAGAGGAGGGACACCGCGACGCCGCCGAGCTCGCCACGCCACCTCCCTGCTTGCCTGCCTCACCGAGGCACCTCGAAGCCCCTCCTCGGCGCCGCTTTGGACCCCCTGACCCCCTCACTCTCCCCCTTGTCTCTCCCTCGCCTCTCTCTCTCGCACACACGAGCGCTCATCGCCGCCGCTCGCTGCCGCCGCATCCTCCGTGCTCCCCTTGCCTTCCCGACATGCCCACGAGCATCGCCGCACCTCCCTCGTCCTCTCCGTACAGCCACGCCTCGCTGGAGGCCCTGCATTGATGCCATCTTCATCACGTTCGTCGCCGGCCGCCGGAGATCCCTCTCGCTGCCCCGCTCGCTCCGGTGCTTCCTCGAGCACGCCGAGGCCACCTCTGCAACCATTGTGAGCTGCTGCTCCTTCTGCCCCTCTCCGTTTTCTCGATTGCGCGACACAGCTGCCGTTTTACTGACGACCGAAGCTCGCCGCCGCGGTGCCTCGTCGCCGTCGTGGCTAGAGCCACAGTAGCTCGAAGCCGAGCACACTACTGTGCTCAGCACGCTCCCAGGAGCCGAGCGCGCTCACCCGTTCGACCTACCGTGCCCCCTAGCGCCAACCTGCACCAGCCCCGAGCTCTGGCAGCTGCCGCGTGCTCCACTCTGGCGAACTCCGGCCACCCCAGCTCGAGCCGCTGCCACGAGTGGATGCGGGAGAGTTCCAGCTCCACGTAGATGCCCTCAGCACGCCTAGCCGCGGCCTGTAGCGCCGCCCCGACCAACTCCGGCGAGTTCTGCCGTCGCTGTGGTCGCCGGCGTCACCTGCTGACGTGGCGCCGGTTAATTAGCGCTAATGACCCAGCTAACCACCCCTAGAGCCACTGCCATGTGGGCCCCAGTGCCTAAACTAGTTAGTTTAATTTCTCTGTTAGATTAGCACTAATCACAGTGGGCCCCGCCTGTCAACTTTGACTTGGCCATGTCACCTTTGACCGGGTCCCACATGTCAGCCTCTATAGCTGATTCTATGTCACTGACCAGTGGACCCCACTGGTCAGGTTTGACCTGGTCAGCCGTAGTTGACCTGCTGATGTCATAGTGATGCAATGCTGACGCTGTTAATCATTTTCTGGATTTAAAAATAATCCAGGAAATTCCATAAAATAGTGCTAACTTCTATAAATCATATAAAATCAACCGTAACTCCAAATGAAACAAATTATATATGAAAAATGATCAGAAAAATCCAATCTATCCATCTGTACCATTCTCATGCATGTTTGAACAACTTAAATCTTCTGTATACAACAATTTGAATAAATGGCATTTGAAATGCCTTATGTGGAGTTTGAATTTGAACCTAGGGTTCAAACCAACTTCATTTAACCTGCTGCTAGTTGCATTAGCTCAAACCACAGCATATTGCCATGTCATGATCATGCATCATATTGTGCATTGCATGGATTGTGCTTCTTCTTTGTTTGTCGGTGTTTGTCCCCTCCCAGTAAGATGTGTACCGACGATGTGATCGATGACAACAATGAAGAAATATACTATCTTCAGAAGTGCCAGGCAAGCAAAACCCCCTCGTTCATTCCGATACAATCCCACTCTCTCGCTCCTGCTCTCTTTACTGCATTAGGACAACCACGATTCATCTGTTACTTGCTGCGGTAGTTGAACCCCTTATCCTCTGCATGACCTGTCATTGCCACAGTAAATAGATGAAACCCACTAGCATGAGTAGGAGTTGTTTGAGCCCTGTTGTGCCTACTCATTCATGCTTGTTTTTCATGCCTGCTACTGCTTAGAGTTGAGTCAGGTCTGATTCATCGGGGATGAATCAGAGGTGTGTGAACATGTCCTACTATGTGTGAGCTAAGTGTGTGAACACAATTTGGTAAAGGTAGCGGTGAGAGGCCATGTAGGAGTACATGATGGGTTGTCTCATTGAAGCCGTCCTCAGGAACTCAGTTCTGTGTTTGTGATCCATGATTTAGCTACTACCATGCATTGGGCCCTGAAATATGACCCCGCTCGACTTCTTAATCACCCTTGTCCTCTGTCCAGGAGTTGCAAGTAGTTTCTGGTGTTTGTAGTATGCTGGAGGCCGTGGGCAGCGCTGACCCGAGGGGTGGGCTGTGATGCGGTAGGCACGTGGCACGGTGTATCAGGCGCCCGTTTGGTGTCTCGGGAACCCTGCACACATCGTTCGGGGCCGTATGTGGAAACTTCGGCCAGACTCCATGCGGATGGAACCTGAATAGGCGATAAACCTGGACTAGAGACTTGAGTGTTTAGGTAGGTCGTGGTCTACACCCACGCCGGCTTTCGCTTGAAGTCTGCCGAGCACATGTTGTGTGCAGACGCTAAGTGGTGGAAACATGTATGAAGAAGTACACCCCTGCAGGGTTAACATCATCTATTCGAATAGCCGTGTCCGCGGTAAAGGACTTCTGGGTTGCCTATAACAGTTCATAGACAAGTGAAAGTGGATACTTTAAAATGCGCAAGATAAGCGTGAGTGCTATGGATGGCGTTCTCGTAGGGAGACGGGAGCGGATACATAGTGGTGTATTGATATGGTGAATATGTGGACTCGTGTGCGCCACCTCAAAGAGTCGCTTGCAGTCATAGTTCAGGATAGCCACCGAGTCAAAGCTGGCTTGCTGCAGTTAAACTCCACCATCCCCTTTGTTGATAATAATGCATATGTAGATAGTTCTGATGTAAGTCTTGCTGGGTACATTTGTACTCACGTTTGCCTATTTTATGTTTTTGCAGAGAGATTTCAGTCTCACTAGTAGTTCCGCTTGGACTTCGACGTTTAGCTTGTTACCTCAGCTACGATCTTGTGGCCCCGGCAGGATCTGGTAGATAGTCAGGCTTCTCAGCCCTTTTCATTTATAGATGTCTGTACCCAGACATGTTAAGCTTCCGCTTGTGCTTTCACTTGTATGCTCTGAATGTTGGGTCGTAAGACCCATGTTTGTAATATCTCGCTCCTCGGAGCGTATTGAATAAAATACTTGAGTTGTAGAGTCATGTTGAAATGCTTGGTATGTGTGGGATCTGACTATCTAGTTGTTTATCCTTAGTAGCCTCTCTTACCGGGAAATGTCTCTGTCACATCGCTAGCTCTGGTATGACCTAGACTAGCTAGTCACTTGGGCATCATGTTTAAATTCCATTTAATTCTGAAATGAGGATTTGTGAAACCCTCAAAATCATTTCTGGAAATGACCTAGATAAAAATTGCTCCAAAAAGGTCCAAGAAAATGCTCATGTTGCTCTCTGAAAATATTGGATAGAGATAAAAATCAAACCAATATTTTTAGGAGCTCATAAGTATTTATTTTGGGCATTTGGAATTAATGCATAATTATTTGCATTGGATATATATTTGTTATATCTATAATATATGTCCAGAAATTATGCCATTTGCTGAGGAGCTCTGGAATAGTTCCTACAAAAATTGGCATAAGTAAATAAAATGATTTAGTATTTTTATTAAATCAAAACAAATGTCAGAAAATAGAAAAAGAAATAGGAAAAGGGAACCTACCCAGCGCTTACCTCCCTGTGCAGCCCGTTACTGTGCAGCCCAGCAGCAGCCCAGCCCGCCTCCTCCTCTGTCGTCTTCCTCCCCCTCGCCCAAGCAGCTACGTGCCCGTGCCACAGCCGGCCGCGGCCACGCGCCCGGCCACCTCCTGCTTCTCCCCCTCGTTGCCTGGATCACCCGCGCGACGCCACGCACGCCCCGCACCTCTCTCACTCTCTCTCGTTCCCCCTCCTCCTCTGGCTCCCTCTCCCTCTCTCCACCGAGCGCACCGGAGAGCGCCGCTGCTCGCCTCCGTGGCCACCGGCCACCCCTCGCCCTGCCGCTGCGCCCAGAAGCTCCGGCACATTGCTGGCTACCTCTCCGTCAAGCCACGCGCCTCGGGAGGCCCTGGAGAGTCGCCATCGCCGCCGTCTTCATCTCCGGCCGCCGGAGATCGTCCTCGCCGCCACGCCGCCGTCCGGCCTCCCCCGAGCCCGCTGAAGATGCCACCGGAACCGAAGTGAGCTCCTGCCCCGTTCCCCTCTCTCCGTTTAGCCGCCCGCACACTGTAGCCCCTTTCCTCGCCGTGGCCGTAGCTCCCCGCCGCCGTCCATGTCGCCGCCGTCGCGCTGGCCACCGCAGCCCGCAACCTAGCGCGTGCCCTGCAGCACCTGCGCGCACCCGGCCGAACTCCGGCCGTCGCCCCGAGCTCCGCTCCGGCGAGCTCCAGCACCCCCACGGTCTCCCGCATGTCCCATTAGATGCGCGTGAGCCTGGGCTCCTCGCAGATGGTCTCCGCGGCCCTTTTGGTCGCCGGAGACGCGGTCCCGAGCCCCTCCGCCGGGTTCGGCCTCGCCGGCGGGTTTGACCGCTTTGACCTCGCCGGCCTGACAGGTGGACCCCGCCGTGAGGTGATTAGCCTAATCACCAACTAACCTAACCCCTGACACTGACATGTGGGCCCCAGTGCCCCCTAATCTTTAATTAAGCTAAACTAACCCCCCTGTCTAACCCGTGTCACTGACGTGTGGCCCCCACACATCAGGTTTGACCCTAGTTAGCCGCAGTTGACCTGCTGACGTCATGCTTACTCAATGCTGACGCAATATGATTTTTGGAATTATTTTAATTCAGGAATTCCAGAAAATGATTTAAACTTCAAAAATTCATAGAAATTCAACCATAGCTCAGATTGAAATAATTTATATATGAAAAATTATCAGAAAAATGCAATCTTTCCATCTGTACTAGTTTCATGCATGACAAACCAACTTATACATGCTGTATAAGTGAAAACATGTAAATGGCATATATAAGAGCTTAACTTGGAGTTGCATTTGAATCTTTGGTTCAAATGGACTCCATCCAAAGAACAGCTAGTTGCATTAGCTCAAACAGCATCACATATTCATGCCATGTTCATGCATCATATTGTTGCATATGCTTGAGTATTGATTGCCGACACCGTTTCTTCTCGATAGGTTTTGCTCCGGAGAGTGTTCCAGAGTACCTGTCTGAGGAGTAGTGCCCCCCTGTTGATCTACCAGGCAAGCAAACCCCCTTGTTCATTCCAATACAATCCTACTCTCTCGCTCCTGCTCTCAGTTATTGCATTAGGACAACAACGATTCATCTGCTACTTTGTGCTGCGGTAGTTGAACCCATTCCTTTGCATGACCTGTCATTGCCACAGTAAATAGTTGAAACTCACTAGCATGTGTAGGAGTTGATTGAAGCCATTGTTGTGTTCCTACCATGCCATGCCTGCTATTGCTTAGAGTGTGTCAGGTCTGATTCATTGGGAATGAATTGGAGTACAGTGCTATGTTCTGATGCTGAGAGTTAAGTGTGTGAACACGATTTGGTAAAGGTAGCGGTGAGAGGCCATGTAGGAGTACATGGTGGGTTGTCTCACTGGAACCGTCCTTAAGCACTGAGTTCTATGTATGTTGTCCAATGACTCGATACTACCACACATTGGGATCCTTAATTGACTCTCTCGACTTATTAACCGACTTGATCTCTGTCCAGGAGTCGCAACTAGTTTCTGGTGTTTGTAGGTAGTGCTATTTTTCTACCGAGTGGCACCCGGCAGGGTGGGCTTGGGACAGACTAGGCACAGGTGGCACGGTGTACCAAGTGGCACCCGGATGGTGGGCTTGGGAACCCTGCTCACATCGTTTGGGGCCGTGAGCGACACCCCGGCCGGATCTCCTTGCGGATGGAACCCGAATAGGCGATAAACCTGGACTAGAGTCTTGTGTGGTTAGTCAGGTCGTGGCCGACACCCTCGCCAGGCTTCCGCTTGAAGGTTGCCGAGATACATGACGTGTACATGGCGGTAAGTGGCGAGAGCGTGTGTGAAGAAGTACACCCCTGCAGGGTTAACATGATCTATTCGAATAGCCGGGTCCGCGGTTATGGACTTCTTGGATGCTTACATGGTACATAGACAACTTGAAGTGGATACTCTAAAATGCTCAAGACAAGTGTGAGTGCTATGGATGGCCTTCTCGTAGGGAGACGGGGATGAATCCATAGTAGTGTATTGTGTGGTGATTAGTGGACTCGTGTGCGCCATCTCACCTCAAAGAAGTTCTCGTAGTCGTAGAACAGGATAGCCACAGAGTCAAAGCTGGCTTGCTGCAACTAAACCCCACATTACCCTCTTGATACAAGTGCATGTATGATAGGATCTGATGTAAGTCTTGCTGAGTACCTTTGTACTCATATTGCTTTATTTATGTTTTTGCAGCGGAGACTTCGGTCTTACTAGTGTTCTCGTGGACTTCGACGAGTAGCTTGTACCTCAGCTACGATCTTGATCGGATGTTGTAGATAGTCAGGCTCTTCAGCCTTTTTTCATTTGTAGATGTCTGTACCCAGACATGTAATGCTTCCGCTTGTTGCTTGTATGCTCTGTATGATGGGTCATGTGACCCCTGTTTGCAATAAATGCTATGATGGCTCTTTGAGCCTTATCTATATGAGTTGTTGAGTTATGCTGTGATGCCATGTTGTACATCACATACTTGCATGTTATGCGTACGTGTAATGTGTATTGCTATGTGTGGGATCTGACTATCTAGTTGTTTATCCTTAGTAGCCTCTCTTACCGGGAAATGTCTCCTAGTGCTTCCACTGAGCCATGGTAGCGTGCTACTGCTCCGGAACACTTAGGCTGGCCGGCATGTGTCCTTCTTCGTTCCTGTGTCTGTCCCTTCGGGGAAATGTCACGCGATGAATACCGGAGTCCTGTTAGCCCGCTACAGCCCGGTTCACCGGAGTCCTGTTAGCCTAGTGCTACAGCCTGGATTCACTCGCTGATGACCGACACGTTCGATGCTGGGTCATGGATGCCTGTCCCTGTAAGTTTGTGCCACTTTGGGTTTACGACTAGCCATGTCAGCCCGGGCTCCTTGTCATATGGATGCTAGCGACACTATCATATACGTGTGCCAAAAGGCGCAAACGGTCCCGGGCAAGGTAAGGCGACACCCGTGGGGATACCGTGCGTGAGGCCGCAAAGTGATATGAGGTGTTACATGCTAGATCGATGTGGCATTGAGTCGGGGTCCTGACAGCTTTGGTATCAGAGCCTGACTGCCTGTAGGATTACCAAGCCAAACTGGTCGAAGTTGAGTCTAGAAATTCTTTAGTTATGTAAGGGAATTGATTGTGGGATGGAACGTAAGGCTCTTTTTACTCCTTTACCTCATGGCCTTCTGATCTGAATCATCCTATCTTTCCTACGGGGTTAAGGAACTAGGCTTTCTCTTCCGTCTATCAGGATCACGTGTTACTACTCCGTAGTCCCATAGGATTGGTTGATCAGAGTCATACCCCAGTTTCGAGTACTTCCGGTGTAGTCTGTTTAGTACTATCCCAGAACCTTGAGTGGTGATGTTGAGTTGTTGTACTACTTCATTTTTAGCAGGATGTCCCATTTTCAGCATTTTACTGCTGTTATGGTGCCGGAATTGCCCTAGGAGTTCGAGAGGTACTAATTCCCTTGTCTTACATTCTATAGCCTATAGATGATGCTGATTCCGTCCTTGGTTTCGTTTCTCAGGATGTCATCAGTTAAGCAAAGTTCTGTTGCTCGTAGCCAGAACCACGGCGATGGTAGGGATGAGGATCCTCCCGACCCACCTTCGTTGACAGAGTTCATGTTAGAAATGGAGAGGAACAAGCGTGAGTCTAACCGCTTGTTGGCACGTATCGAGGAGAACACCGCACATCAGTCCAATAAGTCTGCGACCATTCATGACTTCATTCGCTTGCACCCACCCACCTTTCATCATTCTATTGATCCACTCGATGCAGATGACTGGCTTCGTAGCATCACTCATAAGCTGCGTTCCGCGAACGTAGCTGAAGATGACAAGGTCACCTATGCCACATACCACCTGGAAGGTCCTGCTAGTCTTTGATGGCAGAACTATGAGGCTATGCTTCCAGCTGGCCAGATTCCTACCTGGAGGGATTTCACTGAGGCTTTTCGCGAGCATCACATTCCTGAGGCCCTCATCGATTGCAAGAGAGAAGAGTTATGTAGTTTCACCCAGAGTAAGATGGCTGTTGATGCTTACAGTAGAGAGTTTGAGAACCTCGCCCGCTATGCCACAGAAGAGGTGTCCACGGACGCCAAGAAGCAGGCTAGGTTCCGGAAGGGTCTCAACCCCAAGTTGCGTCGTGATCTCCACCTACATCATTGTGATACATTCCAAGCTCTTGTGAACAAGGCCATCAATGCAGAGACAGCTCAGCTCACTTACGAGGAGTCTCGTAAGCACACCCGTGATTTGGGATCTTCCTCCGGCTCCAGTTCTCAGAAGCGTCGGATTTGGATTCCAAACTCCGCTCTTCCTTCCGGATATGCACCGAGGCCATCCCATGTGGTGCCTTCCCTAGCTCAATCGTATGTTACACCCAGGCCTACTGGTAGACCGCTTGTCAGTGCGGGTCCACGTCCAACCTCAGGGACTTGCTTCACATGCGGGAAGCCAGGACACTATGCACGTGACTGCTCTCAGACTAGCTATGCTCCACCCCAGCCCGAGGAGTCTATTGGCCATGGTAAGCCATCACGCAAGATGATCAGTGTCAAGTCAGCCCCCACTGAACGTGGACGCGTGCATCACGTCTCAGCTAAAGACGCTCATGATGATCCAGATGTCGTTCTTGGTACACTCCTTGTCAATTGCCATCCAGCATCGGTTTTGTTCGATACTGGAGCGTCTCACTCCTTCATTTCAAAGCTATGCTAACTTGCACAACATGCCATTTTATGATATGCCCTCTCCACTGGTCATTCAAACTCTTGGATCCAAATGGCAAACCTCTAGTGTAAGCCATGGTAACGAAATCCTTGTTGATAGACTTGTATTTCTTGCATCACTTGTAGCCCTCAAGTCCTCAGATATTAACATCATCTTGGGTATGGACTGGATGACAGCTCATCATGCCAAGATTGATTGTTACACAGATCTGTTCAGCTTACACACCCATCTGGCAAGATAGTCACTGTCTCCACTAGAGTTGCAAAGCGTCAGCTCTATTCTCTTAATGCCAGCCCTCTTCCAGACCTTGAAGATATCCCGGTAGTCCGTGACTTTCCGGATGTCTTTCCAGAGGAACTGCCAGGTGTTCCACCTGACAGAGATGTAGAGTTCGTCATAGATCTTATCCCAGGAACTGCTCCAATCTCTAGGAGACCTTACAAGATGGCACCCTTAGAACTAGCCGAGCTTAAGAAACAACTTGATGAGTCCTTGCAAAAGGGTTTCATCCGTCCTAGTTCTTCTCCTTGGGCTTGCCCCGTCCTCTTCGTCAAGAAGAAGGATGGTACGGACCGGATGGTTGTAGATTATCGTCCCGTTAATTTGGTCACGATAAAGAACAAGTATCCGCTCCCCAGGATCAACGACCTGTATGATCAGCTCGCTGGATCCTCAGTCTTCTCCAAGATGGATTTGAGGTTAGGCTACCACCAAATCAAGATCAGAAATGGGGACATTCCCAAGACAGCCTTTGTCACTCGTTATGGCCAGTACGAGTACACCGTCATGTCCTTCGGTCTAACCAACGCTCCAGCCACATTCTCCCGCTTGATGAACTCGATCTTCATGGAGTACTTAGATAAGTTCGTCGTGGTTTACCTCGATGATATTCTTATTTACTCGAAGAACGAGGAAGAGCATGCCGAACATCTTAGACTTGTGTTAGAAAAACTCAGAGAGCACCGCCTTTATGCCAAGTTCTCCAAGTGTGAATTTTGGTTGCCAGAAGTGACCTACCTAGGCCACGTAATCTCTGGTAAGGGCATTGCTGTCAATCCCGAGAGAGTTAAGGCCGTTCTTGATTGGACTCCACCTGAAACCGTTAAACAAGTTAGGAGTTTCCTTGGTCTAGCCAGCTATTGTCGCCGCTTTGTTGAAAACTTCTCCAAAGTAGCCAAACCCCTCACGGAACTTCTCAAGAAAGATAAAAAGTTTGAGTGGTCCCCACAGTGTGAGTACAGTTTTCAGGAACTGAAAAGACGCCTGACTTCTGCTCCCATACTTGTGCCACCGGATTTCACTAAAGGACTTTGTTATCTACTGCGACGCCTCACGACAGGGACTAGGTTGCATTCTTATGCAGGATCGTCATGTGATTGCCTATGCATCTCGACAGTTGCATCCACATGAGGAGAATTATCCTACACATGATCTAGAGCTTGCAGCCGTAGTCTATGCACTCAAGACCTGGCGACATTACCTCCTTGGTAAACGTTGCGAGATCTACACCGATCACCAGAGTCTCAAGTATATCTTCACCCAACCAGATCTGAACCTTAGGCAAAGACGTTGGTTGGAGTGATCTCAGATTATGATCTAGGGATTACTTACACTCCAGGCAAAGCCAATGTCATGGCTGATGCGCTAAGTCGTAAATCCTATTGCAACAATCTCATGTTGCAGCAGGGCCAACCACTTCTCCATGAGGAATTCTGTAAGCTTAACCTTCACATTGCTCCTCATGGATTCCTTTCTACCTTGGTGGCGAAACCTACTCTTGAGGATCAGATCATAACTAGCCAGCAATATGATACGGGTATTTCTCGAATCAAGGATAACGTTAAGAAGGGAGTTGCTGGTAGTTTCTCTATTGATGCTCGAGGTGTTGTTTTCTTTGGGAACCGCCTGGTGGTCCCCAAGAAGCAACATCTTCGACAATTGATTCTTAAGGAGGCGCATGAATCTCCTCTCACGATTCATCCCGGTAGTACTAAGATGTATCAGGACCTACGCCAGAGGTTCTGGTGGACTAGGATGAAGAGAGAAATCGCTCAGTTTATTGCTAACTGTGACGTTTGTCGTCGCGTTAAGGCAGAGCATCAAAGACCTGCTGGCACCCTTCAGCCTTTAGCTATTCCTGAATGGAAATGGGATAAAGTTGGTATGGACTTCATCACCGGCTTTCCCAGGACCAAGAGAGGGAATAATGCTATCTTCGTAGTCATTGATCGTCTCTCCAAAGTGGCGCACTTCCTACCTGTTCGAGAGAGTATCACTGCTAGTCAGCTAGCTGACTTATATATTTCTCGAATAGTGTCACTTCATGGTGTTCCACTAGAGATCAATTCAGACCGTGGTAGTCTTTTCACTTCTCATTTCTGGGAGAGTTTCCAAACTGCCATGGGAACCCATCTTTCCTTCAGTACCGCTTTCCACCCTCAGTCGAGTGGTCAGGTGGAAAGGGTCAACCAAATTCTCGAAGACATGCTTAGAGCTTGCGTTATCTCATTCGGTATGGATTGGGAGAAATGTCTTCCTTTCGCCGAGTTTGCTTATAACAATAGCTATCAATCCAGTCTCAAGAAAGCTCCTTTTGAGGTTCTCTATGGACGAAGATGTCGAACACCTTTGAACTGGTCAGAAACCGGTGAAAGACAATTCTTTGGACCGGACATGATCCAGGAGGCAGAAGAGCAAGTTCGCATCATTCGTGAGAATTTGAAAACAGCCCAGTCTCGTCAGAAGAGTCAGTATGACCGCCATCATAAGGATATGACTTATGAAATTGGCGACCAAGCTTACCTTCGGGTCACTCCTTTGAAGGGTACCCATCGCTTTCGGTATCAAGGGCAAGTTGGCTCCTCGTTACATTGGTCCTTTTCGCATTCTCGCTAAACGAGGAGAGGTTGCCTACCAGTTGGAACTACCCCCACATCTTTCTCGAGTTCATGATGTCTTCCACGTCTCTCAACTCAGGCGTTGCTTCTCGGATCCCATCCGCGGAGTGGACCACGAAACGCTTGATCTCCAAGATAACCTCACATACCGAGAGTACCCGGTTCGCATTCTTGATCAAGCAGAGCGTGTTACTCGACGTCAGAACATCAAGTTTCTCAAGGTTCAGTGGTCTCATCATTCCGAGAGAGAAGCTACTTGGGAGCGAGAAGATCGTCTTCGACTGGAGTACCCCACTTTCTTTCCGTCGACCCCTGAATCTCGGGACGAGATTCTTTCAAGTGGGGGCGAGTTGTCACATCCCTAGTTCTGGTATGACCTAGACTAGCTAGTCATTGTGCATCATGTTTAAATTCCATTTAATTTGAAATGAGGATTTGTGAAACCCTCAGAATCATTTCTGGAAATGACCCAAATAAAAATTGCTCCAAAAAGGTCCAAGAAAATGCTCATGTTGCTCTCTGAAAATATTGGACAGAGATAAAAATCAAACCAATATTTTTAGGAGCTCATAAGTATTTATTTTGGGCATTTGGAATTAATGCATAATTATTTGCATTGGATATATATTTGTTATATATATAATATATGTCCAAAAATTATGCCATTTGTTGAGGAGCTCTGGAATAATACCACTAGTTCCTACAAAAATTGGCATAAGTAAATAAAATGATTTAGTATTTTTATTAAATCAAAACAAATGTCAGAAAATAGAAAAAGAAATAGGAAAAGGGAACCTACCCAGCGCTTACCTCCCTGTGCAGCCCGTTACTGTGCAGCCCAGCAGCAGCCCAGCCCGCCTCCTCCTCTGTCGTCTTCCTCCCCCTCGCCCAAGCAGCTGTGTGCCCGCGCCATAGCCGGCCGCAGCCACGCGCCCGGCCACCTCCTGCTTCTCCCCCTCGTCGCCTGGATCACCCGCGCGACGCCACGCACGCCCCGCACCTCTCTCACTCTCTCTCGTTCCCCCTCCTCCTCTGGCTCCCTCTCCCTCTCTTCACCGAGCGCACCGGAGAGCGCCGCTGCTCGCCGCCATGGCCACCGGCCAACCCTCGCCCTGCCGCTGCGCCAGAAGCTCCGCCACATCGCCGGCTACCTCTCCGTCAAGCCACGCGCCTCGGGAGGCCCTGGAGAGTCGCCATCGCCGCTGTCTTCATCTCCGGCCGCCGGAGATCATCCTCGCCACCACGCCGCCGTCCGGCCTCCCCCGAGCCCGCTGAAGACGCCACCGGAACCGCAGTGAGCTCCTGCCCCGTTCCCCTCTCTCTGTTTAGCCGCCCGCACACCGTAGCCCCTTTCCTCGCCGTGGCCGTAGCTCCTCGCCGCCGTCCAGGTCGCCGCCGTTGCCCTGGCCACCGCAGCCCACAACCTAGCGCGTCACCGTGCTCCTGGTGACGCCAGGAGGCCGTAGAGCCTCTCCGCTCACTCCCCCGTGCCCTGCAGCACCTGCGTGCACCCGGCCGAACTCCGGCCGCCGCCCCGAGCTCCACTCCGGCGAGCTCCAGCACCCCCACGGTCTCCCGCGTGTCCCATTGGATGCGTGCGAGCCTGGGCTCCTCGCAGATGGTCTCCACGGCCCTTTTGGTCGCCGGGGACGCGGTCCCGAGCCCCTCCGCCGCGTTCGGCCTCACCGGCGGGTTTGACCGCTTTGACCTCGCCGGCCTGACAGGTGGACCCCGCCGTCAGGTGATTAGCCTAATCACCAACTAACCTAACCCCTGACGCTGACATGTGGGCCCCAGTGCCCCCTAATCTTTAATTAAGCTAAACTAACCCCCTGTCTAACCCGTGTCACTGACGTGTGGCCCCCACACGTCAGGTTTGACCCTAGTTAGCCGCAGTTGACCTGCTGACGTCATGCTTACTCAATGCTGACACAATATGATTTCTGGAATTATTTTAATTCAGGAATTCCAAAAAATGATTTAAACTTCAAAAATTCATAGAAATTCAACCATAGCTCAGATTGAAATAATTTATATATGAAAAATTATCAGAAAAATGCAATCTTTCCATCTGTACTAGTTTCATGCATGACAACCAACTTATACATGCTGTATAAGTGAAAACATGTAAATGGCATATATAAGAGCTTAACTTGGAGTTGCATTTGAATCTTTGGTTCAAATGGACTCCATCCAAATAACAGCTAGTTGCATTAGCTCAAACAGCATCACATCTTCATGCCATGTTCATGCATCATATTGTTGCATATGCTTGTGTATTGATTGTCGACACCGTTCCTTCTCGATAGGTCCTGCTCCGGAGAGTGTTCCAGAGTACCTGTCTGAGGAGCAGTGCCCCCCTGTTGATCTACCAGGCAAGCAAACCCCCTTGTTCATTCCGATACAATCCTACTCTCTCGCTCCTGCTCTCAGTTATTGCATTAGGACAACAACGATTCATCTGCTACTTTGTGCTGCGGTAGTTGAACCCATTCCTCTGCATGACCTGTCATTGCCACAGTAAATAGTTGAAACCCACTAGCATGTGTAGGAGTTGATTGAAGCCATTGTTGTGTTCCTACCATGCCATGCCTGCTATTGCTTAGAGTGTGTCAGGTCTGATTCATTGGGAATGAATTGGAGTGCAGTGCTATGTTCTGATGCTGAGAGTGAAGTGTGTGAACACGATTTGGTAAAGGTAGCGGTGAGGGGCCATGTAGGAGTACATGGTGGGTTGTCTCACTGGAACCATCCTTAAGCACTGAGTTCTATGTATGTTGTCAAATGACTCGATACTACCACACATTGGGATCCTTAATTGACTCTCTCGACTTATTAACCGACTTGATCTCTGTCCAGGAGTCACAACTAGTTTCTGGTGTTTGTAGGTAGTGCTATTTTTCTACCGAGTGGCGCCCGACAGGGTGGGCTTGGGACAGACTAGGCACAGGTGGCACGGTGTACCAAGTGGCACCCGGATGGTGGGCTTGGGAACCCTGCTCACATCGTTTGGGGCCGTGAGCGACACCCCGGCCGGATCTCCTTGCGGATGGAACCCGATAGGCGATAAACCTGGACTAGAGTCTTGTGTGGTTAGTCAGGTCGTGGCCGACACCCTCGCCAGGCTTCCGCTTGAAGGTTGCCAAGATACATGACGTGTACATGGGGGTAAGTGGCGAGAGCGTGTGTGAAGAAGTACACCCCTGCAGGGTTAACATGATCTATTCGAATAGCCGGATCCGCGGTTATGGACTTCTTGGATGCTTACATGGTACATAGACAACTTGAAGTGGATACTCTAAAATGCTCAAGACAAAGTGTGAGTGCTATGGATGGCCTTCTCGTAGGGAGACGGGGATGAATCCATAGTAGTGTATTGTGTGGTGATTAGTGGACTCGTGTGCGCCATCTCACCTCAAAGAAGTTCTCGTAGTCGTAGAACATGATAGCCACTGAGTCAAAGCTGGCTTGCTGCAACTAAACCCCACATTACCCTCTTGATACAAATGCATGTATGATAGGATCTGATGTAAGTCTTGCTGAGTACCTTTGTACTCATGTTGCTTTATTTATGTTTTTGCAGCGGAGACTTCGGTCTTACTAGTGTTCTCGTGGACTTCGACGAGTAGCTTGTACCTCAGCTACGATCTTGATCGGATGTTGTAGATAGTTAGGCTCTTCAGCCTTTTTCATTTGTAGATGTCTGTACCCAGACATGTAATGCTTCCGCTTGTTGCTTGTATGCTCTGTATGATGGGTCGTGTGACCCCTGTTTGCAATAAATGCTATGATGGCTCTTTGAGCCTTATCTATATGAGTTGTTGAGTTATGCTGTGATGCCATGTTGTACAACACATACTTTCATGTTATGCATACGTGTAATGTGTATTGCTATGTGTGGAATCTGACTATCTAGTTGTTTATCCTTAGTAGCCTCTCTTACCGGGAAATGTCTCCTAGTGCTTCCACTGAGCCATGGTAGCGTGCTACTGCTCCGGAACACTTAGGCTGGCCGGCATGTGTCCTTCTTCGTTCCTGTGTCTGTCCCTTCGGGGAAATGTCACGCGATGAATACCGGAGTCCTGTTAGCCTGCTACAGCCCGGTTCACCGGAGTCCTGTTAGCCCAGTGCTACAGCCTGGATTCACTCGCTGATGACCGACACGTTCGATGCTGGGTCATGGATGCCTGTCCCTGTAAGTTTGTGCCACTTTGGGTTTACGACTAGCCATGTCAGCCCGGGCTCCTTATCATATGGATGCTAGCAACACTATCATATACGTGTGCCAAAAGGCGCAAACGGTCTCGGGCAAAGGTAAGGCGACACCCGTGGGGATACCGTGCGTGAGGCCGCAAAGTGATATGAGGTGTTACAGGCTAGATCGATGTGGCATTGAGTCGGGGCCCTGACAGTCTCCTAGTGCTTCCACTGAGCCATGGTAGCTTGCTACTGCTCCGGAACACTTAGGTTGGCCGACATGTGTCCTTCTTCGTTCCTGTGTCTGTCCCTATGGGGAAATGTCACGCGATGAATACCGGAGTCCTGTTAGCCCGCTACAACCCGGTTTACCGGAGTCCTGCTAGCCCAGTGCAACAGCCTGGATTCACTCGCTGATGACCGACACGTTCGATGCTGGGTCATGTATGCCTGTCCCTGTAAGTTAGTGCCACTTTGGGTTCACGACTAGCCATGTCAGCCCGGGCTCCTTGTCATATGGATGCTAGCGACACTATCATATACGTGTGCCAAAAGGCGCAAACGTTCCCAGGCAAGGTAAGGCGACACCCGTGGGAATACCGTGCGTGAGGCCGCAAAGTGATATGAGGTGTTACATGCTAGATCGATGTGCCATTGAGTCGGGGTCCTGACAGCTTTGGTATCAGAGTCTGACTGTCTGTAGGTTTACCAAGCCAAACTTGTTGAAGTTGAGTCTAGAAAGGCTTTAGTTATATGTAGGGGAATTGATTGTGGGGTGGGACCGTAAGGCTCTTTTTACTCCTTTACCTTATGCCTTCTGATCTGAGTCATCTTATCTTTCCTACTGGGTTAAGAAACTAGGCTGTCTCTTCTTTCTATCAAGATCACATGTTACTAATCCGTAGACTTATAGGATTGTTGGTTTCAAGCCTCAGTTCAGTTTCTACTACTTCTGTATGTTGACAGTTGGTCTAGGAACCTTGATATTGTGATGTTAAGTGGTTATGCCACCATTTTTGCTGGATGTCTCAATTTTTTTTGAGCATTTACAGCCGTTATGCTGTCTGAGTCATCCCAGGTTTCTAAACAGTCTGATGCATTTGCAAATCCCTTCTTCCCGTTCCCAATGTCGCTTTGGTCAGATTAATCACACAAATCAGTGAGTTGAGGTACTCTGTTGCCTCGACATATATGTTGGAGCTATTACTATGACCCTAGGTGTCTTAGGGGATCATCTAGCAATCTAGCCATGATTTGTGTCCTAGTGTGATGATTCTGGACTTTATTCTCGAAAGCATCCCGTGATGCCATTTAGTTAGTAGGTATTCTACTCCTGGGTTTTTGAACCCGAGATTCACCCTACTTACTTCATGTTGATAGTAATTGCTAGTTCCCTTAGGTTATTAGTAACCTTTGCGTTAGTCCTCGAAGTTCGTGGTATTTCCTTCTTCCAAATACTATGAACCACTTTATGGCAGAAGTTTGTTGGATCAAAAGATCACAACAGGAGTGCCCTCGTTGAGTTCTCCATTCTATATTGCGACTCTGCCAGTTCTACTTTTCTGCATGGGTTATCCGGAAGAAACTTGTTGAACTTGGTTCGACATACTAACCTATGCATCCACAACTCAGAAAACCGTATGTTCCTTTGAGTTGGCCTCTTTAGTTGTCTTCTGACCTTCGTCTATCAATTGATAGTCAAGAGTATGCGTGCATTCGTTTATCGATGCCCATTACTCTTGTGGTCCGTTAAGCCATTCTATTCCAGAATGACTAGGGAAAATGAACTCCAATACCTCATCCATATCTAGGATTGGGTCAAAGTAGTCATACTTCGCAGATCAAAATGCCAATCCAGCTTTTGGTCTGTTCTACCCTGAAGTATTACCCACTTTATGTCAGGAATGTCGTGATAATTGCACCTTCTCTTATGAATTCTTGATGTAGTGACACCTCTCGCCATCATTATTCATTCCTCGGGGTCGTCTTGTCGCAACCGGAATGCCAACAAGTGAACTATGATGTGCGAAATCAATAATCCTAGCAACTCTATTGCTTGGTAGATAAAGGACAATAAATTTCATTCTTAGCGTGTTGGTTCTTGAATCATCATTCTAAGACTGATTGTGCTACCTAGTCCTTATTTCGGGGGCACTCTTGATCAATGAGTTAGGATTATCCAATCCCTTGCTTATTTCATTCATATCGTCTTGCCCTTAAAAGCAAGTGTTCTCGAGCTTAGAAACATATCGGTGGTTCGCAATTTTCTGAATATCTTCTCAGAAGTATCACCAGGTCGTCACTTGACCGCTATGTTGAGTTCGTGATCAAGTTGGTTTATTCCTGTAAACCACCCCTTCTCCAAGAATCTGTGTTAGATACCTTGAGCTAGTTGGTTGAGCTAAACAATAACTTGGAGGGTTGGAAGATAAAAGCTTGTCCGACTTAGTTCATCACTAAGGGATATCCTTGAGTGTGTGTGTGTTGAAGAAAGATGATATCTTCGTTAATTGATTCCCGTGATCAGTTGTTGAACCTATTGTCTTATCAAACTTTATTTGAGTATGGGCTTTCCTCAAATCAAATCAGAACCAGTGTTGTCTTACTCGTGGTTGATTCCTCGAGCATACACCACTATATCTCTTGGGTCTGACCAATGCTATCACCGTGTTCACATGATGGTGGAAGTCCAGTGATATGGAAATTCTGATGAGTTGTTGTTGAGCCCATCAGCAGCATTTTGTCTCCCCATGATTCATGTTGAACATCAACCTAGTGTTGAAAACTTTGTAAGCAATGCCTTCGTGTTCCGTTCATGAAGCCTATGCTTGGATGGAAGAAGTGACTTCCTCGAATTCATGTGCATTTGGTGCAAGTTGCCGCCATGAATTTGAGAAAGGTTTGTTTTGCTTCCTTCGGAATCATCCCAAGTCAGTCACGCATTCGTGCTAAGTATTCTATGGTTTGGTAGATTAATTACCTCCATTCTATATGGTTCCCTAGCACACCAAGCCACTGATTGATCTGTTCAAGGATAATAAGTTCTAAGTGCTAGTCCTGAAGGTACCAGACGGATTTGTACAAGATTTTGTTATCCTCGACGATGGTTTCCCACCTGAACTTGGTAGTGTTTTATTGTAAGACTACGATGTGGTCATGCTTGTCTGAGACAACGTGTTCACATGTTTGTAGCAGAACCCACTCATATTTTAGAGCTTACTATCGTAGTTCATTCCCTGAGAATCTCGCAACATCATCTCGTCGATTTGTGTTGCAAACTTTCGTTTTTCTTTCTAGACTTGATGAGTCTAGAATATCCTGACACCAGCCAGATCTGAATCTCAGGAAGATATGATGGTTGGAACATTTTCACAAGAACTATAATATTGGTCTCTTTGTAACCCGGTGAAGTGGATGTTGTGGCCAACACATCTAGCCGGAAGACCTATTATTGTAGGCTCTTGATTGAGAAAGTTGTCTACCTCCCCATAAGGATTTCATGGGATTTACTCCCAAGTTGACCCTTATGGATTTTTGAGTTCCGAAGTCTGACCTTTCACTTGATGTTCTAGATATCAAACCATATATATGAATGGATTACGCTAGCACATCAAGGAGAACATTAGAAGCGGAGTGCTAAATGTCTCTCAGTCGATCATCTAGATTTTGTTCCCTTAGCTCTGCTAAGGTGAAATCTGAGAAGGTGTTATCTTCTTTTGCATCTGCATCATCCATCACCATTCATCATGGTAGTAAGTTGTGTTGCCAGGATCCTTGACACGGATATTGGTAAAACCTTGACGATTATGGAAATGCTCAAGTTCTTCAGAGCACACACAAGCGCTAGGTGTTAACATCGGCACTAACTGGGATTGCTCTCAGTTTCCTCGGTTATGCTATAACTTTTCAAACAGTGGACTCACTCTCTACTGTTGAGCTTTTCCCCAGTTACTAAAATCATCCCTTGTGTTGTTTTCAGCAAGGTAATCTACATCATCCATACTGGTCCAGGTATGTCATTCCACCGGACTCCTCCAAATGATCAATTGTGATTTGCCTTAGGCTGGTATAAAGAGTTTCAATGATCCTTGAATCAAAGGTAATTCTTTTTGCCACTTAAGGGGGATATATTCTATGAGTCACCTCCTCTAAGATGTCTCGTTATGGTATCATGGCAATTCAACTCCTCGCTACATTGACAACCGTTCAACACCCTCTTAAATGTGGAATTGTAGTCTACCTGGTAAACCTCCATCGTCTGTTCCACTCCATTCCTCTAGAGGTGTGCTTCGTCTCTCGGCTCGAGAGATGTTGCTATGTCTCATTCCATGAGTTAATCCTGTGTTGTTCGACCTTCGAGAAGATCGATCCTTCTAGAGTTTTCTTTCTCCTCTCGTTCTCATGTCTGATGGAGTTCTCGGAGCAAGACATCAAGATAATGATGGTGATCGAATCAACGTTCATTTGAAGTGCACCCTGGATCGTGAAGATTGTGTTTGTTTGCATTCCCCCTTCATCTTACCCTACGCTTGAATCTCGGGACGAGATTCTTGTTTAGTGGGGGTGAGTTGTCACATCCCCAGTTCAGGCCTTGCCTGTCTTTGCTTTAGCTTCCATGCATCATGTTTAAATTCTTTTGAAAAATTGAAATGGGGATTGTCCAAACCCTAGCATCAAAGAAATCCACTAGGTTCAACCAAAATATTCTCTGTGGATCCAAATGGCTTTCAAAAATGTTCATCATTTCTGGAAAATGCTGGAAACATTAACCAGAGGTGTTGCACATTTTTCCATGACATATTTGGGCTCTGGATTAAATCATATGGTATTTTCATTTGGGCATTTAAATACTATAAAATATTTTAAATGCTCAAATAATCATAAACTAAAATGTTTACTATTGTATATATTCTAAATAGTAGCCATGATTAGTTTCGTGATTTTTGGATCTGTTTAAGTATTTTAAATAAAGCCCTAAAGACTGCAGAATAATAGAAAACAGAAAACAAATAAAAGAGAGAGAGAGAACACCTACCTGAGCCACTTACCTGGCTGGCCCGGCCCATCTGGCTTGTGCCAGTCATCACCTACCTCTGCCAGTAGGCAGAGGAGGGACACCGCCACGCCACCTCCCTGCTTGCCTGCCTCACCGAGGCGCCTCGAAGCCCCTCCTTGGCGCCGCTCTGGACCCCCTGACCCCCTCACTCTCCCCCTTGTCTCTCCCTCACCTCTCTCTCTCGCACACCCGAGCGCTCATCGCCGCCGCTCGCTGCCGCCGCAGCCTCCGTGCCCCCCTCGCCTTCCCGACATGCCCACGAGCATCGCCACACCTCCCTCGTCCTCTCTGTACAGCCACGCCTCGCCGGAGGCCCTGCAATGATGCCATCTTCATCACGTTCGTCGCCGGCCGCCGGAGATCCCTCTCGTCGCCTCGCTCGCTCGGGTGCTTCCCCGAGCACGCCGAGGCCACCTCTGCAACCACTGTGAGTTGCTGCTCCTTCTCCCCTCTCTGTTTTCTCGATTGCATGCCACAACTGCCGTTTTACTGACGACCGAAGCTCATCACCGCGGTGCCTCGTCGCCGTCGTGGCTAGAGCCACAGTAGCTCGAAGCCGAGCACACTACTGTGCTCAGCACGCTCCCAGGAGCCGGGCGCGCTCACCCGTTCGACCTATCGTGCCCCCCTAGCACCAACCCGCACCAGCCCCGAGCTCCAGCAGCCGCCGCGTGCTCCACTCCGGCGAACTCCGCCACCCCAGCTCCAGCCGCTGCCACGAGTGGATGCAGGCGACTTCCAGATCCACGTAGATGCCCTCAGCACACCCAGCCGCGACCTATAGCACCGCCCCGACCAACTCCGGCGAGTTCTGCCGTCGCTGTGGTCGCCGACGTCACCTGCTGATGTGGCGCCGGTTAATTAGCGCTAATGACCCAGCTAACCACCCCTAGAGCCACTGCCATGTGGGCCCTAGTGCCTAAACTAGTTAGTTTAATTTCTCTATTAGATTAGCGCTAATCACAGTGGGCCCCGCCAGTCAACTTTGACTTGGCCACGTCACCTTTGATCGGGTCCCACATGTCAGCCTCTGTAGCTGATTCTATGTCACTGACCAGTGGACCCCACTGGTCAGGTTTGACCTGGTCATCCGTAGTTGACCTGCTGATGTCATAGTGATGCAATGCTGACGCTGTTAATCATTTTCTGGATTTAAAAATAATCCAGGAAATTCCAGAAAATAGTGCTAACTTCTATAAATCATATAAAATCAACTGTAACTCCAAATGAAACAAATTATATATGAAAAATGATCAGAAAAATCCAATCTATCCATCTGTACCATTCTCATGCATGTTTGAACAAATTAAATCTGCTGTATACAACAATTTTAATAAATGGCATTTGAAACGCCTTATGCGGAGTTTGAATTTGAACCTAGGGTTCAAACCAACTTCATTTAACCTGCTGCTAGTTGCATTAGCTCAAACCACAGCATATTGCCATGTCATGATCATGCATCATATTGTGCATTGCATTGATTGTGCTTCTTCTTTGTTTGTCGGTGTTTGTCCCCTCCCAGTAAGACGTGTACCGACGATGTGATCGATGACACCAATGAAGAAATATACTATCTTCAGAAGTGCCAGGCAAGCAAAACCCCCTTGTTCATTCCGATACAATCCCACTCTCTCGCTCCTGCTCTCTTTTCTGCATTAGGACAACAACGATTCATCTGTTACTTGCTGCGGTAGTTGAACCCCTTATCCTCTGCATGACCTGTCATTGCCACAGTAAATAGATGAAACCCACTAGCATGAGTAGGAGTTGTTTGAGCCCTGTTGTGCCTACTCATTCATGCTTGTTTGTCCATCCTGCTACTGCTTAGAGTTGAGTCAGGTCTGATTCATCGGGGATGAATCAGAGGTGTGTGAACATGTCCTACTATGTGTGAGCTAAGTGTGTGAACACGATTTGGTAAAGGTAGCGGTGAGAGGCCATGTAGGAGTACATGGTGGGTTGTCTCATTGAAGCCGTCCTCAGGAACTGACTTCTGTGTTTGTGATCCATGATTCAGCTACTACCATGCATTGGGCCCTGAAATGTGACCCCGCTCAACTTCTTAATCACCCTTGTCCTCTGTCCAGGAGTTGCAAGTAGTTTCTGGTGTTTGTAGTATGCTGGAGGCCGTGGGTAGTGCTGACCCGAGGGGTGGGCTGTGATGCGGTAGGCACGTGGCACGGTGTACCGGGCGCCGGTTTGGTGTCTCGGGAACCCTCCACACATCATTCGGGGTCGTATGTGGAAACTTCGGCCGGACTCCCTGCAGATGGAACCTGAATAGGCGATAAACCTGGACTAGAGACTTGAGTGTTTAGGTAGGTCGTGGTCTACACCCATGTCGGCTTTCGCTTGAAGTCTGCCGAGCACATGTCGTGTGCAGACGCTAAGTGGTGGAAACATGTATGAAGAAGTACAGCCCTGCAGGGTTAACATCATCTATTCGAATAGCCGTGTCCGCGGTAAAGGACTTCTGGGTTGCCTATAACAGTTCATAGACAGGTGAAAGTGGATACTTTAAATGCGCAAGATAAGCGTGAGTGCTATGGATGGCGTTCTCGTAGGGAGACGGGAGGGGATCCATAGTGGTGTATTGATATGGTGAATATGTGGACTCGTGTGCGCCACCTCAAAGAGTCGCTTGCAGTCGTAGTTCAGGATAGCCACCGAGTCAAAGCTGGCTTGCTGCAGTTAGACTCCACCATCCCCTTTGTTGATAATAATGCATATGTAGATAGTTCTGATGTAAGTCTTGCTGGGTACATTTGTACTCACGTTTGTCTATTTTATGTTTTTATAGAGAGATTTCAGTCTCACTAGTAGTTCCGCTTGGACTTCGACGTTTAGCTTGTTACCTCAGCTACGATCTTGTGCCCCCGGCAGGATCTAGTAGATAGTCAGGCTTCTCAGCCCATTTCATTTATAGATGTCTGTACCCAGACATGTTAAGATTCCGCTTGTGCTTTGACTTGTATGCTCCGAATGTTGGGTCGTAAGACCCATGTTTGTAATATCTCGCTCCTCGGAGCCTATTAAACAAAATACTTGAGTTGTAGAGTCATGTTGTATTTGCACATATCGAGCATATTGTGTGTATGTTATTGAAATGCTTGGTATGTGTGGGATCTGACTATCTAGTTGTTTATCCTTAGTAGCCTCTCTTACCGGGAAATGTCTCCTAGTGCTTCCACTGAGCCATGGTAGCTTGCTACTGCTCCGGAACACTTAGGCTGGCCGACATGTGTCCTTCTTCGTTCCTGTGTCTGTCCCTACGGGGAAATGTCACGCGTGAATACCGGAGTAATGTTAGCCCGCTACAGCCCGTTTTACCGGAGTCCTGCTAGCCCAGTGCAACAGCCTGGATTCACTCGCTGATGACCGACACGTTCGATGCTGGGTCATGTATGCCTGTCCCTGTAAGTTAGTGCCACTTTGGGTTCACGACTAGCCATGTCAGCCCGGGCTCCTTGTCATGTGGATGCTAGCTACACTATCATATACGTGTGCCAAAAGGCGCAAATGGTCCTGGGCAAGGTAAGGCGACACCCATGGGAATACCGTGCGTGAGGCCGCAAAGTGATATGAGGTGTTACTTGCTAGATCGATGTGCCATTGAGTCGGGGTCCTGACATGGAGCATATGAGATGTTCCAAGAGTTGAAGTTAATATTTCAAGCAAATGCCCGAGTTGAGAGATATTAAGTCTCCAACAAGTTCTACAGCTACAAAATGGAGGAGAATAATTCTGTCAGTGAACACATACTCAAAATGTCTGGGTATCATAATCACTTGACTCAGCTGGGAGTTGATCTTCCAGTTGATTGTGTCATTGACAGAGTTCTTCAATCACTGCCACCAAGCTATAAAGGCTTCGTGATGAACTATAATATGCAAGGGATGAACAAGACTATTCCCGAGCTCTTCGCGATGCTAAAGGCCGCAGAGGTAGAAATCAAAAAGGAGCATCAAGTGTTGATGGTTAATAAGATCACTATTTTCAAGAAAAAGGGCAAAGGGAAGAAAGGGAACTTCAAGAAGAACGACAAAAAGGTTGCTGCTCAAGAGAAGAAACCCAAGTCTGGACCTAAGCCCTGCAAAGGGACTGGCCACTGGAAGCGGAACTGCGCCAAGTATTTGGCGGATAAGAAGGATGGCAAAGTGAAAGGTATATTTGATATACATGTTATTGATGTGTACTTAACTAATGCTTGCAGTAGCGCCTGGCTATTTGATACTGGTTCTGTTGCTCATATTTGCAACTCGAAACAGGGGCTATGGATTAAGCGAAGATTGGCTAAGGATGAGGTGACGATGCGCGTGGGAAATGGTTCCAAAGTCGATGTGATCGCGGTCGGCACGCTACCTCTACATTTACCATCGGGATAAGTTTTAGACCTGAATAATTGTTATTTGGTGCCAGCTTTGAGCATGAATATTATATCTGGATCTTGTTTGATGCGAGACGGTTATTCATTTAAATCAGAGAATAATGGTTATTCTATTTATATGAGTAATATCTTTTATGGTCATGCACCCCTGCTGAGTGGTCTATTTTTATTGAATCTCGATAGTAGTGATACACATATTCATAGTGTTGAAGCCAAAAGATTGAAGTTTAATAATGATAGTGCAACTTATTTGTGGCACTGCCATTTGGCTCATATCAATGTAAAGCGCATCAAGAAACTCCATACTGATGGACTTTTGGAATCACTTGATTATGAATCACTTGGTGCTTGCGAACCGTGCCTTATGGGCAAGATGACTAAAACTCCGTTCTCCGGAACAATGGAACGAGCTACTGACTTATTGGAAATAATACATACCGATGTATGCAGTCCAATGAGTATTGATGTTAGTGGTGGGTATCATTATTTTCTTACCTTCATAGATGATTTGAGCAGATATGGTTATATCTACTTAATGAAGCATAAGTCTGAAACATTTGAAAAGTACAAAGAATTTCAGAGTGAAGTGGAAAATTATCGTAATAAGAAAATAAACTTTCTATGATCTGATCGTGGAGGAGAATATTTGAGTTACGAGTTTGGTCTTCATTTGAAACAACATGGGATAGTTTCACAATTAACGCCACTTGGAACACCACAGCAAAATGATGTGTTTGAATGTCGTAACCATACTTTATTAGATATGGTGCGATCTGCTACCTCTTGAGAATTGTGTTGGTTTTCCCTTGAAGAGGAAAGGGTGACGCAGCAAAGTAGCGTAAGTATTTCCCTCAGTTTTTGAGAACCAAGGTATCAATCCAGTAGGAGGCTACATGCAAGTCCCTCGTACCTACACAAACAAACAAGAACCTCGTAACCAACGCGATAAAGAGGTTGTCAATCCCTTCACGGCCACTTGTGAAAGTGAGATCTGATAGAGATAATAATAAGATATGTATTTTTGGTATTGATGGAAAATAGACCAGGGGGCCATAGGTTTCACTAGTGGCTTCTCTCAAGATAGCATAAGTATTACGGTGGGTGAACAAATTACCGTCGAGTAATTGATAGAAAAGTGCATAGTTATGAGAATATCTAGGCATGATCATGTATATAGGCATCACGTCCGCGACAAGTAGATTGAAACGATTCTGCATCTACTACTATTACTCGACACATCGACCGCTCCAACATGCATCTAGAGTATTAAGTTCATAAGAATGAAGTAATGCATTAGGCAAGATGACATGATGTGGAGGGATAAACTCAAGCAATATGATATAAACCCCATCTTTTTATCCTCGATGGCAACAATACAATACGTGCCTTGCTGCCCCTGCTGTCACTAGGAAAGGACACCGCAAGATTGAACCCAAAGCTAAGCACTTCTCCCATTGCAAGAAAGATCAATCTAGTAGGCCAAACCAAACTGATAATTCGAAGAGACTTGCAAAGATAACAAATCATACATAAGAGAATTCAGAGGAGATTCAAATATTTCTCATAGATAATCTTGATCATAAACCCACAATTCATCGGATCTCGACAAACACACCACAAAAGGAATTACATCGAATAGATCTCCAAGAAGATTGAGGAGAACTTTGTATTGAGAATCAAAGAGAGAGAATAAGCCATCTAGCTAATAACTATGGACCCGAAGGTTTGTGGTAAACTATTCACAAATCATCGGAGAGGCTATGGTTGTAACACCCCAGATACAACTTTCCATATTCATAACTCCAACTCTTGCCTTTTTCGGAGATGCTATATGATTTTTTTTCCTTCGTGGTTGGGTTTTATCTGTTGTTTGCATTTTGTTCTTGTTATGCATCTCATCTCATGTCATCATCTGCATTTCATGCGCATGTTTTTCAAAACTTGCATCCGTTCGTGTTCCGCCGGTTCTCTCCATTGTCCGTTCTGAGCCCGACCACACTCACACGCGCCCGCGGCACCTCCGAAATATTATTTTATAAGTGGCATAAAAATGTTCTCGGAATGGGTTGCAACTTGTCGTGCGGTCTTATTATAGTGTAGACAGGCCGCGTGTCAAGTTTCATCGCATTCGGAGTCCGTTTGATAGCCCAACCGTTAAAGTTACCGCCGCACTATAGTCGGTTTATTCGTCGGACGTTTCGGTCTCCGAAACTACTGCCGGGTTGCACTTCTCTTCTCTCCCCTCAAGCCTAGCCCATCTAAACACAGCCCACCAACCTCTCCCAGGCCTGTCTAACCTCCCCCTCGATCGGATCCGTTGGATCGCGATCGGAGGGCTTCGAAAGCCCCCAATTCCCCATAACCTAGCCCCTCCCACCTATAAATGGACACCCCCACGAACATTTTGGGCAACCCTAGCCCCCTAGACCCTCCACCTACCTCCAGCCGCAGCCAAACTCCCCCCTTCCTCGCATTCCGCGCCACTCCACCCCTGCTCCGCCACTTGGCGCCGCCGGCGCGCCCCGATCCAATCCACGCGCGCCACGTCGCCCCCTGGCCGTCTCCAGCCACTGCCCCGCCGCCATGTGGCATCGCCACCTCACCCCGCTCCTCCCCGCCGCTGAGGCCCGTAGGAGCCCGCAACCGGCCCGCCCCGGGCCGATCCGGGCCCGAGGAGCCCGTAGCCCCGTTCACCGCCGCTCCCGAGCGCTCTGCTCTATCTAGATCGAGAGGCCCCCTCCTGCTCGCCCGATCCCGCCGCCCTCCGCGCCCTCCGGTGAGCCGCCACCGTTGACCCCGAGACCGACCCCCGTCGCCATGCCCTTCCATCCCTCCTCCCTTGGTTCCATCTCCCTCACCACGCAGGTTTTTCCTCTTGCAGGAACCCCGTCGCCACCGCCAGGAACCTCGTCGCTGGCCTCCCTCAGCCTAGGGAACGTCGGATCCAGCTGTTCCCTCGCAGGATCTGGACGCCAGCGCCGCCCCATGGCCTCCTCTGGCTTTGCCGTCCCTTGCCGGAGCGCTGCCGATGTGCCTGCTGCCTCCTGTGCGAGGGAGACGAGCCCCTCGCCGGTTCTTTCCCATTGAATAGCGCGTGGGCCAGCTCGTCGCCCCACGTGGGCCGGCCTCTCCATCAGGGCCGCTCGGCCTCAAGCCAGCCGGCCTGCTTCCCCTGCCAGCCTCCTCCACCGAACCGGCCCAAGGCCCATGGGTGAGCTACCCCAGCGCCTGCCCTGTTCAGCCTCTGTTCCAGATTTCAGCCCGCATATATTTTTTCCCTGACTGCGAATTTTTCTATTTATCCGAGGATTAACAGTTTTATAGAAAACCCCCTGATATTCATGCATTTAATATCTCACAAACTGTGCATCGGATTAAAATAATTTATATATGTAAAATGCTCAGAAAATTGTGTAGATTAATAATATGCTACTTTCATCTATGTTAAAAATGTTTAACATGCTGTTTGTGTTTATTTTGCATAATGCCATGTTAAAATGCTTTAATTCATAACTAAATAACCGTAGCTCGGTTTTAAATAAACTTTATATGTAAACGGGGTGGAAAAATGCCTAGATTAACATGGTGCACTTTATGTTGCTGTTTAACAACATTAAAATTGTGGGGATTTTTCGGAATTATTGTTTGTTGTTTCCGGCCTCATTTAAACTTGCCTAGATAGGTAGTTTCATTATGTTTCACCCCCTGGCCATGCTAATAACATTTAATATTGTTGGGTACATAACCGAGATCAAACTAAATAATTGCATGTGGTGTTTTGTCAATATGCAACTCGTTGCATATTGACCTCCATTTAATTTGTAGTATTGTGTGTTGCAGTTTGCCATGCCATGCCTCTTTAAACCGGACATGCATCATACTTGATTGTGCATCATGCCATGATTATGCTTCTGTGTTTACCATGTTGTTTGTTTCTTTCCGGTGTTGCTTCTTAGTTCCGGTAATGTTGCGACCGTGAGGATTCGTTCGTCTACGCTTGGTTCGGTTTCATCCGTTCGTCTTCTTCATGGACTCGTTCTTCTTCCTTGCGGGATTTCAGGCAAGATGACCGCTACCCTGGATCTCACTACTATCATTGCTATGCTAGTTGCTTCGTTCTATCGCTATGCTGCATTACCTATCTTTTGCTCATCAAGCCTCCGAAATTGCCATGAACATCTAACCTTTGACACCCTTCCTAGCAAACCGTTGTTTGGCTATGTTACCGCTTTGCTCAGCCCCTCTTATAGCGTTGTTAGTTGCAGGTGAAGTTTGAAGATTGCTCCATGGTGGACAGGATTTTGTTGGGATATCACAATATCTCTTATATTATTAATGCATCTATATATTTGGTAAAGGGTGGAAGGCTCGGCCTTATGCCTGGTGTTTTGTTCCACTCTTGCCGCCCTAGTTTCCGTCATACCGGTGTTATGTTCCCGGATTTTGCATTCCTTACGCGGTCGGGTGATTTATGGGACCCCCTTGACAGTTCGTTTTGAATAAAACTCCTCCAGCAAGGCCCAACATTGGTTTTACCATTTGCCTCACCACCACCTATATTTCCCTTGGGAGTAATTAACCCAAGGGTCATCTTTATTACAGCCCCCCCGGGCCAATGCTTGTCTAAGTGTTGGTCCAAACTAGAGCACCGTGCGGGGCCATCCCTTGGCAACTTGGGTTACGTCGGTTCCTGTACGCTTCGGTTATCCGGTGTTGCCCTGAGAACGAGATATGTGCAGCTCCTATCGGGATTGTCGGCGCATCGGGCGGTCTTGCTGGTCTTGTTTTACCACTGTCGAAATGTCTTGTAAACCGGGATTCCGAGTCTAATCGGGTCTTCCTGGGAGAAGGTCTATTCCTTCGTTGATCGCGAGAGCTTGTCATGGGCTAAGTTGGGACATCCCTGCATGGTATAATCTTTTGAAAGCCGTGCCTACGGTTATTGGCAGATGGGAATTTGTTAATGTCCGGTTGTAGATAACTTGACACCAGATCCGAATTAAAACGCATCAACCGCGTGTGTAGCCGTGATGGTCTCTTTTCGGCAGAGTCCGGGAAGTGAACACGGTCTTTGGGTTATGTTTGATGTAAGTAGGAGTTTAGGATCACTTCTTGATCATTGCTAGTTCACTACCGTTCCGCTTGCACTCTTCTCGCTCTTATTTGTGTATGTTAGCCACCATATATGCTTAGTCGCTGCTGCAGCCTCACCACTTTACCCCTTCCTTTCCCTTTAAGCTTTGCTAGTCTTGATACCCATGGTAATGGGATTGCTGAGTCCTCGTGGCTCACAGATTACTACAACAACAGTTGCAGGTACAGGTTCATGTGATGATCATGACGCGAGAGCGATGCTTGCTTGCGTTGAGTTCTTCTTCTGCTTCTTCGATCAGGGGATAGGTTCCAGGTCGGCAGCCTTTCCTAGCAGGGTGGATGTCGTTTGAGTTTCTGTTTGTGTTTCATCCGTAGTCGGATGATGCTCTTATGTATTGTGATGTTGTATTCGTGTGGCATTGTATGCCTCTTGTATGTATCCCCATCTACTATGTAATGTTGATGTAATGATATCCACCTTGCAAAAGCGTTTCAATATGCGGGTCTATCCTTGGTGGGACCTTCGAGTTCCTTTTGGATAGGGTCGCATATTGGGCGTGACAAGTTGGTATCAGAGCCTCGACCGACCATAGGAGCCCCCTTGATTGTTGGCCGTTGTTGAGTCTAGAAGAAAACTATTTTGAGTCTTAGGATTATATATATCGGAGAGTAGGATTCTTTTTACTCCTCAGCCCCTTCGTCGCTCTGGTGAGGTCTCCTAACATAGATGTTTTGACTTTCCTCTCCTCAAATTTCACTAATTTTTTTTTAGGATCACGCGGGTATCTTGGAATCATTCCGATGGTTTTGTGACGAGAACATTGTTCTTGGTGCCTCCTGTCTATTTTGTGGCTTTGACCCGGGGAGTTGAGCTCCGAGGTGTTGTCGTCACAATTTTATCGGTGCAGTTCTGGAATACCTGAGTTTTGCCGACATCGAAAATCTCTTTTATGCAGTTGTTGGTGAGATAACCTCGACGTCACCCAGTACTGGGGAGTTCAGGAGTATTGCCATAACTCGTATAACGGATGCTTTTCGAAGGTTGAGGTACACGATTTCCGGAGTTTTCTTGGTTATGTGTTGACGGATGGATACCGTCGGATGTAGGTATTGTTAGTTTGGGTGAGATATATTGCTTCCCCTGTATCCCCAACACCAGATTGCATAACCAGAAAGTTTCCGGAGTTTATAGGTGGGAATTCAGGTAGCTCCTAGAATATCTTTCCGACAGATGCATGATATGGGATTGGGTAAATCTCTATCATATGTATTTGTTCCGGCTTATTCTGCAAGCCAAATCCTTTGTTTTTGTTTTATTTGTGGTATTCGAGTTGCTTTGGAGTCAAATGTTGAATCCATACCTTTCTTAAATGGTGTTCTCATATTTCTATGGGAGTGCTAATCCTTTTGATCATCGAGATTGTCATGTCAATTCTTTCCAACCGGTGTGCTTCTCTTCAAGTGGATCCGATCATTTCAACATTTGTGAGATCAATTCTAAGTTTTCTCAACGGTGTTTGTTTCAGCCGTCCCAAGTTGTCTTTGTTTTCCCGCCCTCCCACCCTTTTTCTGCAAGGACTCATATATGTTAATCAAGTATCTATTTATTCATGTGAACTCTATTCACTCTTTTCAATCAATGTTCTTACCCGGTGATTATCATGAAGTTGGCCAGGAGTTTCAATTTCGTCATTCTTTGTTATTTTCTTCTCCGGTGGTGTTAATTCAAGCTTTCGGTGTTGATCATATCCCTTTCCTCGTTTCAAATGTTTTTCCACGTCGGTGCACCTCTTAATTGTTCACCTCTCTCTATTCTTATCCGGAGTGCTCAAGATATCTCAGAAGAATTGTGTTTCCATTCTCAATCCATTCAATATATTTCAAGGTTGTTATCTCATTCAAGACATTTAATTCTACAGGTGTAACCTCTATTTCAAGCAATCCTTCAACGATATTTCTTTTAAGTGGGCCCTAACCCACAGGTCTTTTCCCAGGATCTTACCTGACTCTTCTAATTATTCCGGAGCCATTCTTAAATTCTATTCAAGTGTGACGTAAGAAGGGATTCCATCAGTCACATGCCTTCTCCAAGATCGCTTTCAAATTCTTCTCATTGTCGGCTCAACCCCTTCGCTTTTTCATTCTCCCGGAGTATCTTAGTAATTTTGGTGGTGTTTCTTGTCGTCAATTGAAGTTTGAAGAAGAGTTTTTCCTCTAAATCTTGGCCATTCTCTTGAAGATTCTTGGTTCTAGCTTGATGCCATCCTCTCATAAATGTTTTCGATTGTGAGAATTTTTTTCATCCATCCGGAGCAATTCAAGAGTCTTTTCAGATTGATTCTCCGTAGCCCATCATCTCAGAATTATTCATTCAAGCTTTCAGCTCTCTTTCTCCAAATCATACCGGTGCATCATTCAAGTATTATCTAATCAGCTCGGGATCTCTGCGTTCACTTGTATCTAAATTCTCTCAAGTATCTCCGTTCATTTTCAAATTCTTCCCGGTGTTTCTTTATCTTTTCTTCGTTCATTTTCAATTCTTACGGTGGTTCATTCAAGAGTTCTCTTTTCTTGGTTATCATATTAATTCATTCGTTGTTTCCAAATTCCACAGGTGGTTCCGTCTATACCTTCCCAAGTTTGTGCCATATCTCTTTTAATCCTTTCTATGAGAATAAGTAGTATGCCAAATCCGTTGCTTGTCATCAATTTAAATTGGTGAAGGATAGGCATGACATAATTCTTATTCTTGTTTCATCCAAGTGATTAATTCTTTTCTTCTGGAGATTGTTCATGATGAAGTAATTCTCGGTTCTAGTATTCATATTTTCTTTCCGGAGTTCCAAGTTCTCTCGGTTATATCATCACGAAGCTCCATCTAAATCATCGCAAGGCTTCACCTTGTGTTTCCAACTTCTTTTTCTTTTTATCATCCTTTTATTACCGGAGTTCTTCATGGAGGCTCTACATGGTGGTTCATCAAGGATTCCTTTCATTCTCATTTTGTTCTTCAAGATTTCTCTCAAAGTTATGACCCGCCAAGCTATACTCAAAAGTAAACATGGTGCTCAACACATGTTTTGTTTTGAGGCGTTCAAGCATTCTTCATCTTGCATTCCGAAGTGCAATCTTTTCTACCTTATCTTTTGAGATGGTGTTATGTCATACTTGGCAATTTCTCCTCGTGCTTCATGATTCACAAGTTGTCAGGAATGAGTTAATTAAATCCATCATTTTATCTTCATTCAAGATATCTTTTCGACCAATCAATCTCTTTGTTGGAGTTATCTTGGGTTAGTTTTCATCTAAAGCCTTCCCTAAGGATGTTGCTCATTGTGGTGACTACCAATGATCCAAGTTTTCTCCTATCCTCTCGGCAAAAGCAGTTTTCATCTCTTCTTTGATCTCAAACAAGCAATTGTTTCCGTTAGTGGCCGGTTGTCACCTCATAATTTTGAGATGTTTTTCCATAATCCCACTACAAGCTAGTGCTTTTCGTTGTTGATTTTCCAACAACTCCGTTCAATCCTTCTTTGCAACTATGCTTTCCAAGTTCATTTGTGGCAGAAGTTGGCATTTTCTTCTCCATTCTTCTATTTCAATGATCTATCTTCTATTCTTTCTTCTGGAGGCATGGTGATGTTGCTCTCTTCACTCATCATCTCGAATTGTGAGGACCGTGTTCTTTTCATGCTTATCCATTTAACCAGAGTGTTGTGTCTATCATTCCTCTTTTAACCGGAGTCTCATCCAAGTACTTTCATTTTGCCAAGTTCAAATTATATTCCTTCCATGTTCAACCAGAGTGCTGCCCGAATTCTTCCTCTCTCATCTTGTTTTAACCGGAGTGGTTTCGAATTATATCTTGTCCATTAACCTCTTGATTCATGCCTTTGCAACCTTCAAGTTATCGTAATGTTCCTCGTCCCTCTTTTCTAACGGATTGTTTGCAATCTCGTTCATCTCTAATTGCTCAACCTCTCAATGTTCATGGTTTCACTCGTTTGTCGAAGAAGCAACTTAGTTTACCTCCTCTCTTCCTCTTCCTTTTCCCTCTGGTGCCATCCTAGATCTCGGGACGAGATCCTCTCGTAGTGGTGGAGTGTTGTAACGCCCCGGATACAACTTTTCATATTCATAACTCCAACTCTTGCCTTTTCCGGAGATGCTATATGATTTTTTTCCCTTCGTGGTTGGGTTTTATCTGTTGTTTTGCATTTTGTTCTTGTTATGCATCTCATCTCATGTCATCATCTGCATTTCATCCGGATGTTTTTCAAAACTTGCATCTGTTCGTGTTCCGCCGGTTCTCTCCGTTGTCCGTTCTGAGCCCGACCACACTCGCACGCACCCACGGCACCTCCGAAATATTATTTTATAAGTGGCATAAAAATGTTCTCGGAATGGGTTTCAACTTGTCGTGCGGTCTTATTATAGTGTAGACAGGCCGCTTGTCAAGTTTCGTCGAATTAAGAGTCCGTTTGATAGCCCAACCATTAAAGTTACAGCCGCACTATAGTCGGTTTATTCGTCGAACGTTTCGGTCTCCGAAACTACTGCCGAGTTGCACTTCTCTCCTCTCCCCTCAAGCCTATCCCATCTAAACACAACCCACCAACCTCTCCCAGGCCTGTCTAACCTCCCCCTCGATCGGATCCGTCGGATCGCGATCGGAGGGCTTCGAAAGCCCCCAATTCCCCCTAACCTAGCCCCTCCTACCTATAAATGGACACCCCCACGTCCATTTTGGGCAACCCTAGCCCCCTAGACCCTCCACCAACCTCCAGCCGCAGCCAACCTCCCCCCTTCCTCGCATTCCACGCCACTCCAACCCTGCTCCGCCACTTGGCGCCGCCGCTGGCGCGCCCCGATCGAATCCACGCGCGCCATGTCGCCCCCTGGCCGTCTCCAGCCACTGCCCCGCCGCCATGTGGCATCGCCACCTCAGCCCGCTCCTCCCCGCCGCTGAGGCCCGTAGGAGCCCGCAACCGGCCCGCCCTGGGCCGATCCGGGCCCAAGGAGCCCGCAGCCCCGTTCGCCGCCGCTCCCGAGCGCTCTGCTCGATCTGGATCGAGAGGCCCCCTCCTGCTCGCCTGATCCTGCCGCCCTTCGCGCCCTCCGGCGAGCCGCCACTGTCGACCCCGAGACCGACCCCCGTCGCCATGCCCTTCCATCCCTCCTTCTCCCTTGGTTCCATCTCCCTCACCCGCAGGTTTTTCCTCTCGCAGGAACCCCGTTGCCGCCGCCAGGAACCTCGTCGCCGGCCTCCCTCAGCCTAGGGAACGTCGGATCCGGCTGTTCCCTCGCCGGATCTGGACGCCAGCGCCGCCCCATGGCCTCCTCTGGCTTCGCCGTCCCTTGCCGGAGCGCTGCCGATGTGTCTACTGCCTCTTGTGCGAGGGAGATGAGCCCCTCGCCGGTTCGCTCCTGTTGACCAGTGCGTGGGCCAGCTCGTCGCCGTGTGGGCCGGCCTCTCCATCAGGGCCGCTCGGCCTCAAGCCAGCCGGCATGCTTCCCCCGCCAGCCTCCTCCACCGAACCGGCCCAAGGCCCATGGGTGAGCTGCCCCAGCGCCTGCCCTGTTCAGCCTCTGTTCCAGATTTCGGCCCGCATATATTTTTTCCCTGACTTCGAATTTGTCTATTTATCCGAGGATTAACAGTTTTACAGAAAACCCCCTAATATTCATGCATTTAATATCTCACAAACTGTGCATCGGATTAAAATAATTTATATATGTAAAATGCTCAGAAAATTGTGTAGATTAATAACATGCCACTTTCATCTATGTTAAAAATGTTTAACATGCTGTTTGTGTTTATTTTGCATAATGCCATGTTAAAATGCTTTAATTCATAACTAAATAATCGTGGCTCAGTTTTAAATAAACTTTATATGTAAATGGGGTGGAAAAATGCCTAGATTAACATGGTGCACCTTATGTTGCTGTTTAAAAACATTAAAATTGTGTTTAGGGCATACCAGTACCGAATCTAAAATATGCACATGGGGATTTTCCAGAATTATTGTTTGTTGTTTCCGGCCTCATTTAAACTTGCCTAGATAGGTAGTTTCATTATGTTTCACCCCCTTGCCATGCTAATAACATTTAATATTGTTGGGTACATAACCGAGATCAAACTAAATAATTTCATGTGGTGTTTTGTCAATATGCAACTCGTTGCATATTGAGCTCCATTTAATTTGTAGTATTGTGTGTTGCAGTTTGCCATGCCATGCCTCTTTAAACCGGACATGCATCATACTTGATTGTGCATCATGCCATGATTATGCTTCTGTGTTTACCATGTTGTTTGTTTCTTTCCGGTGTTGCTTCTTAGTTCCGGTAATGTTGCGATCGTGAGGATTCGTTCGTCTACGCTTGGTTCGGTTTCATCCGTTCGTCTTCTTCATGGACTCGTTCTTCTTCCTTGCGGGATTTCAGGCAAGATGACCGCTACCCTGGATCTCACTACTATCATTGCTATGCTAGTTGCTTCGTTCTATCGCTATGCTGCGTTACCTATCTTTTGCTCATCAAGCCTCCCAAATTGCCATGAACATCTAACCTTTGACACCCTTCATAGCAAACCGTTGTTTGGCTATGTTACCGCTTTGCTCAGCCCCTCTTATAGCGTTGTTAGTTGCAGGGGAAGTTTGAAGATTGCTCCATGGTGGACAGGATTTTGTTGGGATATCACAATATCTCTTATATTATTAATGCATCTATATATTTGGTAAAGGGTGGAAGGCTCGGCCTTATGCCTGGTGTTTTGTTCCACTCTTGCCGCCCTAGTTTCCGCCATACCGGTGTTAATCCCGGATTTTGCGTTCCTTACACGATCGGGTGATTTATGGGACCCCCTTGACAGTTCGTTTTGAATAAAACTCCTCCAGCAAGGCCCAACATTGGTTTTACCATTTGCCTCACCACCACCTATATTTCCCTTGGGAGTAATTAACCCAAGGGTCATCTTTATTACAGCCCCCCCCGGGCCAATGCTTGTCTAAGTGTTGGTCCAAACTAGAGCACCGTGCGGGGCCATCCCTTGGCAACTTGGGTTACGTCGGTTCCTGTACACTTCGCTTATCCGGTGTTGCCCTGAGAACGAGATATGTGCAGCTCCTATCGGGATTGTCAGCGTATCGGGCGGTCTTGCTGGTCTTGTTTTACCATTGTCGAAATGTCTTGTAAACCGGGATTCCGAGTCTGATCGGGTCTTCCTGGGAGATGGTCTATTCCTTCGTTGATCGCGAGAGCTTGTCATGGGCTAAGTTGGGACACCCCTGCAGGGTATAATCTTTCGAAAGCCGTGCCTATGGTTATTGGCAGATGGGAATTTGTTAATGTCCGGTTGTAGATAACTTGACACCAGATCCGAATTAAAACGCATCAACCGCGTGTGTAGCCGTGATGGTCTCTTTTCGGCGGAGTCCGGGAAGTGAACACGGTCTTTGGGTTATGTTTGACGTAAGTAGGAGTTCAGGATCACTTCTTGATCATTGCTAGTTCACGACCATTCCGCTTTCTCTCTTCTCGCTCTTATTTGCGTATGTTAGCCACCATATATGCTTAGTCGCTGCTGCAGCCTCACCACTTTACCCCTTCCTTTCCCTTTAAGCTTTTCTAGTCTTGATACCCATGGTAATGGGATTGCTGAGTCCTCGTGGCTCACATATTACTACAACAACAGTTGCAGGTACAGGTTCATGCGATGATCATGACGCGAGAGCGATGCTTGCTTGCGTTGAGTTCTTCTTCTGCTTCTTCGATCAGGGGATAGGTTCCAGGTCGGCAGCCTGGGCTAGCAGGGTGGATGTCATTTGAGTTTCTGTTTGTGTTTCATCCGTAGTCGGATGATGCTCTTATGTATTGTGATGTTGTATTCGTGTGGCATTGTATGCCTCTTGTATGTATCCCCATCTACTATGTAATGTTGATGTAATGATATCCACCTTGCAAAAGCGTTTCAATATGCGGGTCTATCCTTGGTGGGACCTTCGAGTTCCTTTTGGATAGGGTCGCATATTGGGCGCGACAATGGTGTTGATGTAGAAGCCCTCCATGATCGATTCCCCCTCCAGCGAAGCACCGGAAAAGGAACCAAGATGGGATCTCACGGGTATAGAGGGTTGCAGCGGTGGAAACAGGATTTCATGGTGCTCCTGGATGTTTCCAGGGTATGGGGATATATATAGGCGAAGGAAGTCAGTCAGGGGAGCCACGAGGGGCCCACGAGGGTGGGGGCGTGCCCACCCCCTAGGGCGTGCCTCCCTGCCTCGTGGCTTCCTCGTTTGCTACTTGACATCTACTCCAAGTCTCCTGGATTGCGTTTGTTCCAAAAATAACTCTCCCGAAGGTTTCATTCTGTTTGGACTCCATTTGACATTCCTTTTCTTCAGAACACTAAAATAGGCAAAAAACAACAATTTGGGTTGGGCCTCCGGTTAATAGGTTAGTCCCAAAAATAATATAAAAGTATATAGTAAAGCCCATAAACATCCAAAACGGGTAATATAATAGCATGGAACAATAAAAAATTATAGATACGTTGGAGATGTATCAAGCATCCCCAAGCTTAATTCCTGCTCATCCTCGAGTAGGTAATGATAAAAACAGAATTTTTGATGTGGAATGCTACCTAACATATTTCCCAATGTAATTTTATTTATTGTGGCATGAATGTTCAGACCCAAATGATTCAATATAAAAGGTCATATTGACGTAAGAGTAATAATACTTTAGGCATACTAACAGAGTAATCATGTCTTCTCAAAATAACATGGCCACAGAAAGTTATCCCTATAAAATCATATAGTCTGGCTATGCTCTATCTTCATCACACAAGATATTTAAATCATGCACAACCCCGGTTTTAGACAAGCAATTGTTTCATACTTTAGTATTCTCAAACTTTTTCAATCTTCACGCAATACATGAGCGTGAGCCATGGACATAACACTATATGTGGAAAGGATGGTGGTTGTGGAGAAGACAAAAAGGAGAAGATAGTCTCACATCAACTAGGCGTATCAACGGGCTATGGAGATGCCCATTAATAGATATCAATGTAAGTGAGTAGGGATTGCCATGCAACAGATGCACTAGAGCTATAAATGTATGAAAGCTCATCAAAAGAAACTAAGTGGGTGTGCATCCAACTTGCTTGCTCATGAAGACCTAGGGCAATTTGAGGAAGCCCATCATTGGAATATACAAGCCAAGTTCTATAATGAAAAATTCCCACTAGATATGAAAGTGACAACATAGGAGACTCTCTATCGTGAAGATCATGGTGCTACTTTGAAGCACAAGTGTGGAAAAAGGATAGTAACATTGTCCCTTCTCTCTTTTTCTCTCATTTTTTTCTCTTTTTTTATTTTGGTGGGCTTCTTTGGCCTCTTTTTTTATTTGGGCTTCTTTGGCCTCTTTTATTTTTCATAAAGTCCGGAGTCTCATCCGGACTTGTGGGGGAATCATAGTCTCCATCATCCTTTCCTCACTTGGGACAATGCTCTAATAATGAAGATCATCACACTTTTATTTATTTACAACTCAAGAATTACAACTCAATACTTAGAACAAAATATGACTCTATGTGAATGCCTCCAGCAGTGTACCGGGATATGCAATGAATCAAGAGTGACATGTATGAAAGAATTATAAAGGTGGCTTTGCCATAAATATGATGTCAACTACATGATTATGCAAAAGCAATATGACAATGATGATGTGTGTCATAAATAACAGAACGGTGGAGAGTTGCATGGCAATATATCTCGGAATGGCTATGGAAATGCCATAATAGGTAGGTATGGTGGCTGTTTTGAGGAAAGTATATGGTGGGTGTATGGTACCAGCGAAAGTTGCGCGGCACAAGAGAGGCTAGCAATGGTGGAAGGGTGAGAGTGCGTATAATCCATGGACTCAACATTAGTCATGAAGAACTCATATACTTATTGCAAAAATCTACAAGTTGTCAAAACAAAGTACTACACGCATGCTCCTAGGGGAAGGGTTGGTAGGAGTTAACCATCGCGCGATCCCGACCTCCACACATAAGGAAGACAATCAATAAATAAATCATGCTCTAACATCATCACATAATGGTACACCATACGTGCATGCTACGGGAATCACAAACTTTTAACACAAGTGTTCCTCAAATTCACAACTACCCAACTAGCATGACTCTAATATTACCATCCTCATATCTCAAAACAATCATCAAGCATCAAACTTCTCATAGTATTCAATGCACTTTATATGATAGTTTTTATTATACCTATCTTGGATGCTCATCATTTTAGGACTAAAATTTTAACCAAAGAAAATATCATGCTGTTCTAAAAGACTCTCAAACTAATATAAGTGAAGCATGAGAGATGAATAATTTCTATAAAATAAAACCACCGCCGTACTCTAAAAAGATATAAGTGAAGCACTAGAGCAAAATTGTCTAGCTCAAAAGATATAAGTGAAGCACATAGAGTATTCTAATAAATTCTGATTCATGTGTGTCCCTCCAAAAAGGTGTGTACAGAAAGGATGATTGTGGTAAACTAAAAATCAAAGACTCATATCATACAAGACGCTCCAAGCAAAACACATATCATGTGGTGAATAAAAATATAGCTCCAAGTAAAGTTACCGATGGACGAAGACGAAAGAGGGGATGCCTTCCGGGGCATCCCCAAGCTTAGGCTTTTGGTTGTGCTTGAATTTTAACTTGGAGTGAATTGGGCATCCCCAAGCTTAGGCTCTTGCCACTCCTTGTTCCGTAATCCATCAAATCTTTACCCAAAACTTGAAAACTTCACAACACAAAACTCAACAGAAAACTCGTAGGCTCCATTAGTGCAAGAAAGCAAACCACCACTTTAAGGTATTGTAATAAACTCATTATTTATTTATATTGGTGTTAAACATACTGTATTCCAACTTCACTATGGTTCATACCCCCCCGATACTAGCCATAGATTCATGAAAATAAGCAAACAACACACGAAAAACAGAATATGTCAAAAACAGAATAGTCTGTAGTAATCTGTAACTTTACAATACTTCTGGAACCTTAAAAATCCTACAAAAATAGGAAGTCCTAGGCAATTTGTCTATTAATCTTCTGCGAAAAGAATCAACTAAAAATCACGTTTCTGTGATTTTTTAGAATTGTTCTTGTGCGCGTAAAAGTTTCTGTTTTTCAGCAACATCAAATTAACTTTCACCCAAGATGATCCTACAGGTTCTACTTGGCACAAACACTAATTAAAACATAAAACCACATCTAAACAGAGGCTAGATAAATTATTTAATACTAAACAGGAGCAAAAAGTAAAGAACAAAAATAAAATTGGGTTGCCTCCCAACAAGCGCTATCGTTTAATGCCCCTAGCTAGGCATAAAATCAAGAATAGATCTAAGTATTGCCATCTTTGGTATTCAATTCATAAGTGGCTCTCATAATAGATTCATAAGGTAATTTGATTTTCTTCCTAGGAAAGTCTTCCATGCTTTTCCTTAATGGAAATTGGAATCTAATATTTCCTTCTTTCATATCAATAATTGCACCAATCGTTCTAAGGAAAGGTCTACCAAGAATAATAGGACATGAAAGATTGCAATCTATGTCAAGAACAATAAAATCTATGGCACATAATTCCTATTTGCAACAATAAGAACATAATTAATCCTTCCCATAGGTTTCTTAATAGTGGAATTCACAAGGTGCAAGTTTAAAGAGCAATCATCAAAATCATGGAAACCTAACATATCACACAAAGTTTTTGGAATCGTGGAAACACTAGCCCCCAAATCACACAAAGCATAGCTTTCATGATCTTTAATTTTAATTTTAATAGTAGGTTCCCACTCATCATAAAGTTTTCTAGGGATAGAAACTTCAAATTCAAGTTTTTCTTCATAAGATTGCATTAAAGCATCAACGATATGTTTAGTAAAAGCTTTATTTTGACTATAAGCATGAGGAGAATTTAACACGGATTGCAACAAGGAAACACAATATATTAAAGAACAATTATAATAATTAAATTCCTTGAAATCCAAAATAGTGGGTTCATTGCTATGTAAAGTTTTGACCTCTCCAATCCCACTTTTACCAATTTTTGCATCGAGATCTAAAAACTCCGAATCATTGGGACGCCTTTTAACTAAAGTTGAATCATCTCCAGCCCCATCATTATCAAGATTCATATTGCAAAACAAAGATTTAATAGGGGACACATCAATCACTTTTAGATCTTCATCATTATTTCCTTCCAACCCTTCTGGTTTGGCAGCCATCTTATTAACTAAGGTGGCGTGCTTATCAGAAATTTGGCTTATTAATTTTTCAAGACAAGCAAACTGAGAATTCAAACCATAAAATTCCTTAGACATATCATCAAGCTCTTTATTCATGTATTCCATAAAGCCTTTTTGTTCTTTAAGCTCGTTTCTAAAGAAATTATTATGCTCAAATTGTAAAGTCATAAAGCTTCTAACGTTGTTTTCGATTTCTTCCAACCTTCTAAAGTGAGGATCAACGTTTTTAGGCAAGGCCATCACGGCAAACAGTCACACAAGAAGCAATCGAAAGAGAGGCGAACGGGAAAGAGAGGGCAAATAAAATGGCAAGGGTGAAGTGGGGGAGAGGAAAACGAGAGGCAAATGGCAAATAATGTAATGCGAAGGAGAAGAGTTTGTGATGGGTACTTGGTATGTCTTGACTTGTGCGTAGACCTCCCCGGCAACGGCGCCAGAAATCCTTCTTGCTACCTCTTGAGCACTGCGTTGGTTTTCCCTTGAAGAGGAAAGGGTGATGCAAAAAAGTAGTGTAAGTATTTCCCTTAGTTTTTGATAACCAAGGTATCAATCTAGTAGGAGGCTACACGCAAGTCCCTCGTACCTACACAAACAAAGAAGAACCTCGCAACCAATGTGATAAAGGGGTATAGATTGGAAAGTAAAGATTGAAAAATAAAGTAGATCGGAAATTTATATGATGGAAAATAGACCCGGGGGCCATAGGTTTCACTAGTGGCTTCTCTCAAGATAACATAAGTATTACGGCGGGTGAACAAATTACTGTCGAGCAATTGATAGAAAAGTGCACAGTTATGAGAATATCTAGGCATGATCATGTATATAGGCATCACGCACGTAACAAGTAGATGGAAATGATTCTGCATCTACTACTATTACTCCACACATCGACTGCTATCCAACATGCATCTAGAGTATTAAGTTCATAAGAACAGAGTAACGCATTAGGCAAGATGACATGTTGTAGAGGGATAAACTCGAGCAATATGATATAAACCCCATCTTTTTATCCTCGATGGCAACAATACAATATGTGCCTTGCTTCCCTTGCTGTCACTGGGAAAGGACACCGCAAGATTGAACCCAAAGCTAAGCACTTCTCCCATTGCAAGAAATATCAATCTAGTAGGCCAAACCAAACTGATAATTCGAAGAGACTTCCAAAGATAACAAATCATACATAAAAGAATTCAGAGGAGATTCAAATATTTCTCATAGATAATCTTGATCATAAACCCACAATTCATCGGATCTCGACAAACACACCGCAAAAGTAATTACATTGAATAGATCTCCAAGAAGATCGAGGAGAACTTTGTATTGAGAATCAAAGAGAGAGAATAATCCATCTAGCTAATAACTATGGACCCGAAGGTCTGTGGTAAACTACTCACAACTCATCGGAGAGGCTATGGTGTTGATGTAGAAGCCCTCCGTGATCGATTCCCCCTCCGGCAGAGTGCCAAAAAAGTCCCCAAGATGGGATCTCACGGGTACAGAAGGTTGCGGCGGTGGAAATAGGGTTTCGTGGTGCCCTTGGATGCTTTCAGGGTATGGGGATATATATAGGTGAAGTTAGTCGGTCAGGGGAGCCACGAGGGGCCCACGAGGGTGGGGGGCGCGCCCACCCCCTAGGGCGCGCCTCCCTGCCTCGTGGCTTCCTCGTTTGCTTCTTGACGTCTACTCCAAGTCTCCTGGATTGCGTTTGTTCCAAAAATAACTCTCCTGAAGGTTTCATTCCATTTGGACTCCGTTTGATATTCCTTTTTTTCGAAACACTGAAATAAGCAAAAAAATAGCAATTTGGGCTAGGCCTCTGGTTAATAGGTTAGTTCGAAAAATAATATAAAAGTGTATAGTAAAGCCCATAAACATCCAAAATGTGTAATATAATAGCATGGAACAATCAAAAATTATAGATACGCTGGAGACGTATCACGATCTATGATGTCTCTGACTGATATACCGCTATCATTTTGGGGTTATGCTTTAGAGAAGGCTGCATTCACTTTAAATAGGGCACCATCAAAATCCGTTGAGACGACGCCTTATGAACTGTGGTTTGGCAAGAAACCAAAGTTGTCATTTCTTAAAGTTTGGGGTTGTGATGCTTATGTGAAAAAGCTTCAACCTGATAAGCTCGAACCCAAATCAGAGAAGTGCGTCTTCATAGGATACCCAAAGGAAACTGTTGGGTACACCTTCTGTCACAGATCCGAAGGCAAAATCTTTGTTGCTAAAAATTGATCCTTTCTAGAGAAGGAGTTTCTCTCGAAAGAAGTGAGTGGGAGGAAAGTAGAACTTGATGAGGTAAATGTACCTTCTCCCTTATTGGAAATTAGTTCATCACAGAAATCAATTCCCGTGATTCCTACATCAATTAGTGAGGAAGCTAATGATGATGATCATGAAGCTTCAGATCAAGTTACTACCGAACCTCATAGGTCCTCCAGAGTAAGATTCGCACCAGAGTGGTACGGTAATCTTGTTCTGGAAGTCATGTTACTAGACCATGATGAACCTACAAACTATGAGGAAGCGATGATGAGCCCAGATTCCGTGAAATGGCTTGAGGCCATGAAATCTGAGATGGGATCCATGTATGAGAACAAAGTGTGGACTTTGGTGGACTTTCCCGATGATCGGCAAGCCATAGAAAATAAATGGATCTTTAAGAAGAAGGCCGACGCAGATGGTAATGTCACTGTTTTCAAAGCTCGATTTGTTGTGAAAGGTTTTCGACAAGTTCAAGGAGTTGACTACGATGAGACTTTCTCACCCGTAGTGATGCTTAAGTCTTTCTGAATCATGTTAGCAATTATTTCATTTTACGATTATGAAATTTGGTAAATGGATGTCAAAACTGCATTCCTGAATGGATTTCTGGAAGAAGACTTGTATATGATGCAATCGGAAGGTTTTGTCGATGCAAAGGGTGCTAGCAAAGTGTGCAAGCTCCAGCGATCCATTTATGGACTGGTGCAAGCCTCTCAGAGTTGGAATAAACGCTTTGATAGTGTGATCAAAGCATATGGTTTTATACAGACTTTTGGAGAAGCTTGTATTTACAAGAAAGTGAGTAGGAGCTCTGTAGCATTTCTAATCTTATATGTAGATGACATATTGTTAATAGGAAATGATATAGAATTTCTGGATAGCATAAAGGGATACCTGAATCAGAGTTTTTCTATGAAAGACCTTGGAGAAGCTGCTTACATATTGGACATCAAGATCTATAGAGATAGATCAAGACGCTTAATTGGACTTTCACAAAGCACATACCTTGATAAAGTTTTGAAGAAGTTCAAAATGGATCAGTCAAAAAAGGGTTCTTGTATGTGTTACAAGGTGTGAAGTTGAGTCAGACTCAATGCCCGACCACTACAGAAGATAGAGAGAAAACGAAAGTCATTCCCTATGCTTCAGCCATAGGTTCTATCATGTATGTAATGTTGTGTACCAGACCTGATGTATGTCTTGCTATAAGCATAGCAGGGAGGTACCAAAGTAATCCCAGAGTGGAGCATTGGACAGCGGTCAAGAACATCCTAAAATATCTGAAAAGGACTAAGGATATGTTTCTCATTTATGGAGGTGAAAAAGAGCTCGTCATAAATGGTTAAGTTGATGGAAGCTTTTACACTGATCCGGATGACTCTAAGTCGAAAACATGATACATATTTTTTGAATGGAGAAGCTGTCAATTGGTGCAGTTCCAAGCAGAGCGTCGTGACGGGATCTACGTGTGAAGCGGAGTACATTGCTACTTCAAAAGCATCAAATGAAGGATTTTGGATGAAGGATTTCATATCCGATCTAGGTGTCATACCTAGTGCATTGGGTCCAATGAAAATCTTTTGTGACAATACTAGTGCAATTGCCTTGGCAAAGGAATCCAGATTTCACAAGAGAACCAAGCACATCAAGAGATGCTTCAATTCCATCCGTCATCAAGTGTCGGAAGGGGACATAGAGATTTGCAAGATACACACGGATCTGAATGTTGCAGACCCATTGACTAAGCCTTTTCCACGAGCAAAACATGATCAGCACCAAAGCTCCATGGGTGTTAGAATCATTATTATGTAATCTGGATTATTAACTCTAGTGCAAGCAGGAGATTGAAGGAAATATGCCCTAGAGGCAATAATAAAGTTATTATTTATTTCCTTAATTCATGATAAATGTTTATTATTCATGCTAGAATTGTATTAACCGGAAACTTAGTACATGTGTGAATACATAGACAAAACATATAGTCCCTAGTATGCCTCTACTTGACTAGCTCATTCATCCAAGATGGTTATGTTTCCGAACCATAGACATGTGTTGTCATTTGATGAACGGGATCACATCATTAGGAGAATGATGTGATGGACATGACCCATCCATTAACTTAGCATTATGATCGTGTTAGTTTCACTGCTACTGCTTTCTTCATGACTTATACAAGTTCCTCGGACTATGAGATTATGCAACTCCCTAATACCGGAGGAACACTTTGTGTGCTACCAAACGTCACAAGGTAAATGGGTGATTATAAAAATGATCTACAGGTGTCTCCGAAGGTGTTTGTTGGGTTGGCACAGATCGAGATTAGGATTTGTCACTCCATGTTTCGGAGAGGTATCTCTGGGCCCTCTCGGTAATACTCATCACTATAAGACTTGCAAGCATTGTGACTAATTAGTTAGTTGTGGGATGAAGTATTACGGAACGAGTAAAGAGACTTGCCAGTAATGAGATTGAACTTGGTATTGAGATACCGACGATCGAATCTCTGGCAAGTAACATACCGATGACAAAAGGAACAACGTATGTTGTTATGCGGTTTAACCAATAAAGATCTTCGTAGAATATGTAGCAATGAATATGAGCATCTAGGTTCCGTATTGGTTATTGACTGGAGACGTGTCTTGGTCATGTCTACATAGTTCTCGAACCCGTAGGGTCCGCACGCTTAACGTTCGATGACGATTGGTATTATGAGTTTATGTGATATGTTGTACAGAAGATTGTTCGGGGTCCCGGATGTGATCACGGACATGACGAGGAGTCTCGAACTAGTCTGGACATAAATATTGATATATTGGACGACTATATTCGAACACCGGAAGTGTTCCGGAGAAGTTTCGGATATAACCGGAGTGCTGGAAGGGTTAACAGAACCACCGGAGAAGTAATGGGCCTTATTGGGCCTAGGGGAGAGAGAGAGGGGAGCGGCCAGGGGCTGGCCGCGCGCCCCCCCATGGGCCTAGTCCGAATTGGACTAGGGGGAGGGGCGGATCCCCCTCCTTCCTTCTCCTCCCCCTTCGTCCTTCTTCTCCTAGTAGGACTAGGAAAGGGGGGAGTCCTACTCCTACTAGGAGGAGGATTCCTCCCCCCTTGGCGCGGCTATGAGGGCCGGCCGGCCTCCCCTCTCCTCCTTTATATACGGGGGAGGGGGGCACCCCAAAGAGACACAAGTTGACAATTGTTTAGTCGTGTGCGGTGCCCCCCTCCATAGTTACACACCTCGGTCATATCGGCGTAGTGCTTAGGCGAAGCCTTGCGCTGGTAACTTCATCATCACCGTCACCACACTGTTGTGCTGATGAAACTCTCCCTCGTCCTCAACTATATCAAGAGTACGAGGGACGTCATCATGCTGAATGTGTGCTAAACACGGAGGTGCCGTACGTTCGGTGCTTGGGTTGGTTGGATCGCAAAGACGTTCGACTACATCAACCGCGTTAACTAAATGCTTCCGCTTTCGGTCTACGAGGGTACGTGGGCACACTCTCCCCTCTCGTTGATATGCATCACCTAGATAGATCTTGTGTGATCGTAGGATTTTTTTTTGAAATTACTGCATTCCCCAACACACATCAATAACATGTATATCAAATATACCTTTGTTCACTTGGCCATCCTTCTTATTCACCAAATATCCGGGGCAATTCTGCTTCTAGTGACCATTTCCTTTGCAGTAGAAGCACTCAGTTTCAGGCTTAGGTCCAGCTTTGGGATTCTTCACGGGAGTGACAACTTGCTTGCCATTATACTTGAAGTTCCCTTTCTTTCCCTTTGCCCTTTTCTTTAAACTAGTGGTCTTGTCAATCATCAACACTTGATGCTCTTTCTTAATTTCTACCTTCATTGATTTCAGCATCATGAAGAGCTTGGGAATTTCTTTCGCCATCCCTTGCATATTATAGTTCATCATGAAGTTCCAAAAGCCTAGTGATGGTGACTAGGGAACTCTATCAATCACTTATCCTATCTCGAAGATTAACTCCCACTTGATTTAAGCGATTGTAGTACCCAGATATTCTAAGCACGTGCTCACTAGCTAAGCAATTCTCCTCCATATTTTAGGCGAAGTATTTGTTAGAGGTCTCATACTTCTTGACACGGGCATGAATCTGAAATACCAATTTCAGCTCTTGGAACATCTCATATGTTCCGTGGCGTTCAAAACATTTTTGAAGTCCCGGTTCTAAGACTTAAAGCATGGTGCACTAAACTATCAAGTAGTCATCATTTTGAGCTAGCCAAACCTTCATAACGTCTGCATCTGCTCCTGCAATAGGTCTGTCAACTAGCGGTGCATCAAGGACATATTTCTTCTATGCAGCAATGAGGATAAACCTCAGATCACAGACCCAGTCCTCATCATTGCTACTATCATCTTTCAACTTAGTTTTCTCTAGGAACATATAAAAACATAGGGAATCTACAACGTGAGCTATTGATCTACAACATAATTTGCAAAATACTATCAAGACTAAGTTCATGATAAATTAAAGTTCAATTAATCATATTACTTAAGAACTCCCACTTAGATAGACATCCCTCTAGTCATCTAAATGACCACGTGATCCAAATCAACTAAACCATGTCCGATCATCACGTGAGATGGAGTAGTTTTCAATGGTGAACATCACTATGTTGATCATATCTACTATATGATTCACGTTCGACCTTTTGGTCTCAGTGTTCCGAGGCCATATATGCATATGCTAGGCTCGTCAAGTTTAACCCAAGTATTCTGCGTGTGCAAATCTGGCTTACACCCGTTGTATTTAAATGTAGAGCTTATCACACCCGATCATCACGTGGTGTCTCAGCACGAAGAACTTTCGTAACGGTGCATACTTGGGGAGAACACTTATACCTTGAAATTTAGTAAGGGTTCATCTTATAATGCTACCATCGTACTAAGCAAAATAAGATTCATAAAAGATAAACATCACATGCAATCAAAATATGTGGCATGATATGGCCATCATCATCTTGTGCTCATGATCTCTATCACCGAAGCATTGTCATGATCTCCATCGTCACCGGCGTGACACCTTGATCTCCATCGTAGCATCATTGTCGTCTCGCCAACAATTGTTACTACGACTATCGCTACCACTTAGTGATAAAGTAAAACAATTACATGGTGATTGCATTGCATACAATAAAGCGACAACCATATGGCTCCTGCCAGTTGCCGATAACTCTGTTACAAAACATGATCATCTCATACCAGAATTTATATCACATAATGTCTTGACCATATCACATCACAACAAGCCCTGCAAAAACAAGTTAGACGTCCTCTACTTTGTTGTTGCATGTTTTACGTGGCTGCTACGGGCTTCTAGCAAGAAACGTTCTTACCTATGCATCAAAACCACAACGATTTTTCGTCAAGTGTGTTGTTTTAACCTTCAACAAGGACCGGCCGTAGTCAAGCTCAGTTAAACAAAAGTTGGAGAAACTGACACCCGCCAGCAACCTGTGTGCAAAGCACGTCGGTAGAACCAGTCTCATGAACGCGGTCATGTAATGTCAGTCCGGGCCGCTTCATCCAACAATACCGCCGAATCAAAGTAAGACGTTGGTGGTAAGCAGTATGACTATTTTCGCCCACAACTCACTTGTGTTCTACTCGTGCATATAACATGTACGCATAGACCTGGCTCGGATGCCACTGTAGGGGAACATGGTAATTTCAAAAAATTCCTACAATCACGCAATATCTATCTATGAGATGCATAGCAACGAGAGAGGAGAGTGTGTCCACGTACCCACGTAGACCGAAAGCGGAAGTGTTTCAATAACGCAGTTGATGTAGTCGAACGCCTTTGCTATCCAACCGATCCAAGCACCGAACATATGGCACCTCCGCGTTCAGCACATGTTCAGCTTGATGACGTCCCTCGTACTCTTGATCCAGTTGAGGCCGAGGGTGAGTTCCGTCAACACGATAGCATGGCGACGGTGATGATGATGCTACCGGCGCAGGGCTTTGCCTAAGCACAACGACAATATGACCGAGGTGGGTAACTGCGGAGGGGGCACTGCACACGGCTAAGAGAAGGCTTGGTGTGTCTTTGGGGTGCCTCCTCCCCATGTATATAAAGGAGGTAGGGAGAGAGGTCGGCCCTCCTAGGGGCGAGCCAAGTGTAGGGAGTCCTAGTAGGATTCTCTTTCCTTTTCGGAGTGGGGAAGAAGAAAAGGAGGGAGAGGGAGAAGGAAAGGGGGGGTTGCGCCCCCACCTCTTCTCCAATTCGGTTTGGGCAGGGGGGAGGCACGTGCCACCTTGGCCCTTCTTCCGTCCCTCCACTAAAGCCCGATAAGGCCCATTAACTTCCCCCGGCGAATTCCCGTAACTCTCCGGTAGTCCGAAAAATACCCGAATCATTCAGAACCTTTCTGATATCCGAATATAGCCTTCCAATATATGAATCCTTACGTCTCGACCATTTTGAGACTCCTCGTCACGTCCGTGATCTCATCAAAACACATAACTCACAATACAAATCGTCATCGAACGTTAAGCGTGCGGACCCTACGGGTTCGAGAACTATGTAGACATGACGGAGACACATCTCCGATCAATAACCAATAGCGGAACCTGGATTCTCATATTGGCTCCTATATATTCTACGAAGATCTTTATTGGTCAAATGGCATAACAACATACGTTGTTCCCTTTGTCATTGGTATGTTACTTGCCCGAGATTCGATCGTCGGTTTCATCATACCTAGTTCAATCTCGTTACCGGCAAGTCTCTTTACTCATTCTGTAATAATTCATCCCGCAACTAACTCATTAGTCACATTGCTTGCAAGGCTTATAGTGATGAGCATTACCGAGAGGGCCCGAAGATACCTCTCCGAAACACGGAGTGACAAATCCTAATCTTGATCTATGCCAACCCAACAAAACACCTTCGGAGACACCTGTAGAGCATCTTTATAATCACCCTTTTACGTTGTGACGTTTGATAGCACACAAGGTGTTCCTCCGGTATTCGGGAGTTACAAAATCTCATAGTTTGAGGAACATGTATAAGTCATGAAGAAAGCAGTAGCAATGAAACTGCAATGATCATAATGCTAAGCTAACGGATGGGTCATGTCCATCACATCATTCTCCTAATGATGTGATCCTGTTCATCAAATGACAAGACATGTCTATGGTTAGGAAACATAACCATCTTTGACTAACAAGCTAGTCTAGTAGAGGCATACTAGGGACACTATGTTTTGTCTATGTATTGACACATGTACTAAGTACCGGTTAATACAATTCTAGCATAAATAATAAACATTTATCATGATATAAGGAAATAAATAATAACTTTATTATTGCCTGTAGGGTATATTTCTTTTAGACGGCCAATCCTGTACCGGACGTACAAGGTTAAGGGCATCCTTCTGGATCCCTACAGGTGCGTTATATCTTTAAGTTCAGCATTTAGTGTGATTTATTTGTTGAAATTCTAACAAACCACGTTCTAATTTTGTACATGTCACTATGGCATGAGGCAATCCCCTAATCGGGCAAACGCCCATAATGCAGTTGATCCATAAACAATCTACTTGTGAAAGCTTACTTAGTAATTGGACATGCCATAGTAAGTTGGCGGGGCATGCAGTCGCACTCTGAACCGGCATTGTCCTATTTCATATGAACGTGTATAGAAACGGAATGTTATCACCTCACAACTTATGTTTCGAAATGTACAACTTGAAAAGATTGTTTTGGTTTGGTTACAACCAATGAACTAGAACAAACAAAAACAAATGTTAAGATTACACGTGCGTTGCACGTGCACATTTACTAGTTGACCCAAAATGAAGCATGAACTCTCCGTAGTTAAGATGCGCACAGCCAACGCCGACGCATACACACAAATAAAACCCCCTCGATATAACACCATATTTATGCCTATGCGAGGAAGAAGAAAAAAAATCATTGAAGTGATCAAATGTGCTATCGACAAACTACAAAAATGACCATATCTGCACCGACCAATTTTTGACTCCACAAGGACATGTAGGTTCTTCAACAACAACACCTTAAAAAAGGGAGCGACGTTCACGCGTCAGCGTCACTAGATTTAATCAATGCCTTCAACAAGCTAATGATACAAAAACATTGACATCGTCACATATAGCCAACTTGGGTCTGACCTAGGTTTTCACCCCAGAGCTCGAGACCGAGTACTTGAGTAGTACCACCAAATTGAAGTCAATCATATGTTATCACCACTACTTTTCCATGATGCCAGCAGCTACATGCGATGGTCTAAAAAAACGTTTGCCTTCGTTGCACAACCAAACCCTTTGCGTCAAGTCGTAGTCCAATGATTGTATCTTGATGGCTAAGGTAACCGCCAGATCTGGAGAGAGCAACCCTTACAAAGATATTTCGATAACCGCAATCCATAATGAGGACGCCGCTGAGGGAGTCCTGGATTAAGGGGTCCTCGGGTGTCCGGCCTATTGACATGGGCCGGACTAATGGGCTGTGAAGATACAAGACTGAAGACTCTCACCTGTGTCTCGAAGGGACTCTCCTTGGCATGGAAGGCAAGCTTGGCGTCCAGATATGAAGATTCCTTTCTCTGTAACTGACTTTGTACAACCCTAGTCCCCTCCGGTGTCTATATAAACCGGAGGGTTTAGTCCGTAGAGGCAATCATAATCATATAGGCTAGACTTCTAGGGTTTTAGCCATTACGATCTTGTGGTAGATCAACTCTTGTAATACTCATATTCATCAAGATCAATCAAGCAGGAAGTAGGGTATTACCTCCATAGAGAGGGCTCGAACCTGGGAAAACATCATGTCCCCCGCCTCCTGTTACCATCGACCATAGACGCATAGTTCGGGACCCCCTACCCTAGATCCGCCGGTTTTGACACCGACATTGGTGCTTTCATTGAGAGTTCCACTACGTCGTCACCAAAAGGTTTGATGGCCTCGTTAATCATCTACAACAATGTAGTCTAGGGGGAGGTTTTCCTCCCCGGACAGATCTTCGTATTCAGTGGCTTCACATTGCGGGCCAACTTGCTTGGCCATCTAGAGCAGATCGACAGCTACGCCCCTGGCCATAAGGTCAGGTTTGGAAGCTTGAGTTACGTTGCCGATATCCGCAGAGGCTTGATCTTCGACGGATTCGAGCCCATGACAGCCGCTCCCTGCCACCACGATGAACATAACCTAAATCTGTCACCGGACCGTGCCCAGGAGATAGCGCCTGTAACTGCTCTGGCCCTAGATCCGGAGCAGACTATGCCATCGGAGGACGGGAAGCTCAATCCCACCGCGGAAGCCGCAGACTCAGCGGCGTTAGAGCCGCACACAGATCCAACATCGAGCGGGGCCTGTTGAGGGAGTCCTGGATTATGGGGTCCTCGGACAGCCGGACTATATACTTTGGCCGGACTGTTGGACTATGAAGATACAAGATTGAAGACTTCGTCCCGTGTCCGGGTGGGACTCTCCATTGCGTGGAAGGCAAGCCTGGCGATTCGGATATCTAGATATCCTTCTCTGTAATCGACTCTATGTAACCCTAGCCCCCTCCCGTGTCTATATAAACCGGAGGGTTTAGTCCGTAGGACAACAACAATAATAATCATAGGCTAGCTTTTAGGGTTTAGGCTCTACGATCTCGTCGTAGATCAACTCTTGTAATACTCATATCATCAAGATCAATCAAGCAGGAAGTAGGGTATTACCTCCATCGAGAGGGCCCGAACCTGGGTAAACATCGTGTCCCTCGCCTCCTTTTACCATTAGCCTTAGACGCATAGTTCGGGACCTCCTACCCAAGATCCGCCGGTTTTGACACCGACATTGGTGCTTTCATTGAGAGTTCCACTGTGTCGTCGCGATAAGGCCTGAGGGCTCCTTCAATCATCTTCAACAAGGTAAGGTTTTCCTCCCCGGAAAGACCTTCGTATTCGGCGGCTTCGTACTGCGGGCCAACTCGCTTGGCCATCTGGAGCAGATCGACAGCTACGCCCCTAGCCACCAGGCCTGGTTTGGAAAGTTGAACTACACGGCCGACATCCGCGGAGACTTGATCTTTGACGGATTTGAGCCCATGTCAGGAGCACCGAATAGTCATGACGGGCATGGCTTAGATCTGCCATCGGATGGTGTTCGGGAGATCGCACCTGCGGCTGCCCCAACCCTTAATCTGGAGCAGATCGCGCCATCCGAGGACGGGTGGATGGACCCCGCCATGGAGGCCGCACATTCATCGGTGCTAGAGCCAAACACGTACTTCACCTCCAAAGAGATCTGTGTCATTGGACCCTCGGACTCGTCTCCGGCCATAGGTTCCGAACCGCGTGCATCCGTGCCTATCGAATCTGATTGGGCACTGATCATGGAGTTTACCTCCATGGATATCTTTCAGCACTCACCCTTGGGCGACGTGCTAAATTCATTGAGGTCTCTCTCTCTCTCTATCAGGAGACTCCAGGCTGAACTATGTCCGTCTTGAGTGGGAAGCGGACGATGAAGAAATTCGTTCCCCACCCACCACCCACTTAATAGCCACTGTCGATGAATTAACCGATAGGCTTGACTTCGACTCCGAAGACATCGATGGTATGGACGACGATGCAGGAGAAGAACAAGAACCACCGCCCAAAGGGCGCTGGATAGCCACCTCATCATATGATATATATATATATATATATGGTGGAAACCCCCCAAAGAAAACAATGGCGATGAGGCAATGGAGGATAATCCCCGTGAGAAGCAATCTAAGCACTGGCGTCATCGGTGCCGCTCTAAGCCCCGCCATAGCAAAGATAGCGATACCGGCACAAGAGATGATAGCAATCCGGATGGTGCCGAAGACGAAAACAACCCCACCCAGCTAGACTCAGAGGAGGCCGAACGGAAGGATGGGCAAGTTAGCCCCCATAAACAGGCAACAGATGGAGACTTGGAGGATGATAATTACATGCCCCTCTCCGAAGATTAAGTGAGCCTTGGCGACGAAGAATTCATCGTGACTGAGGATCCCGTCGAGCAAGAGCGCTTCAAGCGCCGGTTTGTAGACACTGCAAAAAGCCTGAAGAAGAAGCAGCAACAGCTTCAAGCTAATCAAGATCTGCTAACTGATAGATGGACTGAGCTCCTGGCAGCCGAGGAATACGGACTCGAGCGCCCAACCAAAAGTTACCCAAAGCGCAAGTTGCTACCTCAACTCGAGGAGGAGGCATTAAAGTCCACACTACAAGCGCACGATACGGCTGACCGGCCACCTCGTGGCCGAGACAAAGCGGCATATCAGACCGAACACCAGCCCACACCCCCTCGCCAAAAAGCAAAAATACGAAGGCCCGGGGCTCCACACATGACCTGCGAAACAAATTGGAAAACAAAGCAGGTCAGCCAAGATCGATCTACGGATCATGGGGGCACCCCCCAACGCAAGACGACGACCGTAACCCCGGATATACATAATACCAATCCAGTCGGGCTGAATACAACAAACTAGACTCATTTGAACTACGTCATGATATAGCCCGACACAGAGGTGACGCACACCCCCTATGCTTCACTGATGAAGTAATGGATCATGAATTCCCATAAGGGTTTAAACCCGTGAACATTGAATCATACGATGGTACAACAGACCCCACGGTATGGATTGAAGATTTCTTCCTCCACATTCACATGGCCCGCAGGGATGATCTACACGCCATCAAGTACCTCCCACTAAAACTCAAAAGACTGGCTCAACATTGGCTAAACAGCTTGCCGACAAACTCCATCGGAAGTTGGGAGGACCTGGTAGATGCATTCCTGGATAACTTCCAGGGCACTTATGTACGACCACCGGACACTGACGATTTAAGTCGCATAACCCAATAGCCCAGAGTGTCAGCCAGGAAATTCTGGACTCGGTTCCTAGCTAAGAAGAACCAAATTGTCGACTGTCCGGATGCCGAAGCCCTAGTGGCCTTTAAGCATAACATCCATGACGAGTGGCTTGCCCGACATATCGGCCAAGAAAAGCCAAAGTCCATGGCAGCCCTCACGACACTCATGACCCAATTTTGTGCGGGCGAGGATAGCTGGTTGGCTCGTAACAACAACACAGCAAGAAATCCTGGCACATCAAAAGCTAGAGATAGCAACGACAAACCATGACGCAACAAACACAAGCGTTGCAAAAACGGGGATAACGCCGAAGACACGGCAGTCAACGCCGGATTCAGTGGCTCTAAGTCTGGTCAGCGGGAAAAGCCATTCCAAAAGAACAATTCGGGCCCATCCAGTCTAGACCGGATACTCGATTGTCCATGCCAAATTCACGGCACCCCAGGAAGACCAGCCAATGACACCAACAGAGAATGTTGGGTCTTCAAGCAAGCCGTCAGGTCAGGTGCCACAAACAAGGAGCAAGGGTCTCAAAGCGATGACGACAATGAGGGGCCCCGATCACCAAACAAAGGAGGGCAAAGGAGATTTCCCCCACGAATCAAAACAGTGAATATGATAAACGCCATCCACATCCCCAAACCGAAACGGACATGCACTCTTATGGATGTCGACTTAACAGAGCCAGTCGCCCCACAATACAAACTACGGACGATCACTTTCGATCATACGGGTCGTCCTGCTAATACCAATCATGGTAATTCAGCCACACTCGTCCTCGACCCAATAATTGATGGGTTCCACCTCACATGAGTCCTTATGGATGGAGGCAGCAGTCTAAACCTGCTGTGTCAGGACACTGTGCGCCAGATGGGTATCAATCACTCGATGATCAAACCCACTAAAACCACCTTTAAAGGTGTTATACCAGGTGCGGAGGCCAGTTGTACAGGCTCCATCACTCTGGAGGTAGTCTTCAGATCACCAAACAATTACTGTACCAAAGAGTTAGTCTTCGACATCGTCCCCTTTCGCAGTGACTATCAAGCACTGCTCGGATGAACCGCGTTCGCTCGATTCCATGCGGTGCCACATTATGCCTACAGTAAACTCAAGATGCCCAGTCCACGCGGCGTCATCACGGTTAATGGCAGGGCTGAACTTCCCCTCACCATCGACGACTCTACCTCTGCTTTAACAGCAGAATCAATGAGTGGCACCTTTCACTCGAACCTCAAGTCGACGGCCAAGCTTCCGGACACCACCAAAGGAGTCTGAATTACTGCACGACAGAATAGCCCGGCTCGTCCGGAGCTCAATTAAAACACTCCAGCAAAAGTTAAGACATGCCACATACTGCGGCTCGACCGCTCTGTGGCACACAAACATTTCTTGCATTTTATTTGCAGGTTAGCCTTTGTGTTGGCCAGGACTGATGGCGCGAAAATAGTTCGAACACGTAAGGGAGTCTTCAGATATTCCCCTCGATGACCATCCGACCACATTCCGGATCCACATACAACTTCCTCCCGCCTGGTCTCCGCAGGTTCCATAGTCATATTTCTTTTTATCACATTACTTGTACTCATATGCATCAGTGTATTATTCAAATACAACATGTGGATTTATATGATGCTTATCTGCCGTTATTTCTTATTGAAACTCTTTTTTGCGATATGCCTTAATATGCCAGGGGCTTCATTATACCCATAATACGGCAATAAAGTACGAACACCTTCACGACAGTTCGGCACCCTGAAGTTATAACATTATATGCATCAGCTCTGAATCATGTCTTGGGTCAATAGTTGGGTTTTCCCGGCTCCCATGTTTTGGTACCTTACGTTCCGCTATATCGGCTAAGGTAGCACATGGAGAACTACTGCGATTGTGTCCCGGTTCTTCCAGACGAGCACCTTAGTAGAGAAAGCCGAAAATTGACTGTCATGATACAGCGAGAGCTGGTCAGCTGTTCGAGAGGTTGTAAAATCTTTAAGGATTTCTTCCGCATAATTCCATAACCAATGCAGCATGCGATGGATCGGCTTTTCTTCCGATCAAGTGCTTATAGAGCCCCTCATGCGGTCTTCCGAACACCAGGGGCTACGCCTACCTTCCTTTCGTCAAACTCCTATGGCTAAGTGAGAGTGATAAAGCCCTATAGTCCGATTGCCTGGTTCGTTGTGCTGAACACCTCCTTGAAGGACCCAAAACTGGGATAAAGAGTGCTCAGGTTTATCCCGAATACCCATGTACTTACTATAGGCACAGAAGCCGACGACTGTCCAACTCTCAGGATTAACATATAAAACGGCCGCACAAGAGGAAAAACTTCCAAATAACAGGCAATAAATAATAGAAATGACCTTGTTCAAGATTACAATGGACAACATGATTGTATTCATGGAAATATAATGTCCTTGGTGCATTGCTCCGCCGCAAGGCAGGCTCCTTTCAAGACACTATCATAATATAATTCGGGCTTGCGGTGCTCCTTCCCCTCCGACGGTCCCTCGGTCATCAGCTTTTCCGCATCCATCTTCCCCCAGTGCACCTTTGCGTGTGCGAAGGCCATTCGCGCACCCTCCATATAGACCGACCGCTTGATGACTTTGAGTCAAGGGCAGGCACTCACAAGCTGCTTCACGAGCCCGAAGTAACTGCTTGGAATTGGCTCGGCGGGCCATAGCCGGATAATCAAATCCTTCATGACCAGTTCGGCCGCCTTGTGCAGTTCGATCAGCTGCTTTAGCTGATCGGCAAATGGCACCGGATAATTCGGCGCCAAATACTGCGACCAGAAGAGCTTCTCTGCAGTCCTATTTTCCTCGGCTCGGTAGAATTGGGCGGCATCAGATATGCTGCATGGCAGCTCCGCAAACACCCCTGGAGAAATCGGAATTCAAATTATCAACTTGATTCTCTCCTTTCAAACAATCGCTTTGTATAAGAAAAAGCCTTACCAGCCGCAATCTTCCTCGCCTCCTGGATTTCCTTTAGAGCAGCCTGGGCTTCCTCCCGGGCATCACTTGTGGCTTGGCGAGCTTGGGCGAGTTCGGATTATTTCCCTAATAAACTCTGCTCCAAGGTCTCGCATTTCTTCATGGCCTCATGAAGCTCTCGCTCGGCTTCAATGACCCTGGCCTCGTGCTTTTCGCGAAGAGCCTGCTCTGTGGCTGCCTTCTTCACGGGTTCGGCCACAGCCTTCTTAAGAGCCTCGATTTCGGCTGTCGCCCCTAGAGCACATAATAAAAATATTTTCATCATGCACACTTATTCGTGCTGAATGCAAACAAGGTTTCTGCATACCTTGGTTATCTTCCAACTGCTTCTTCACTCGGCCAAGTTCTCCTTCGGCCCATTCCAGACTCTGTCTCAGTCCAGATACTTCTGCAGTATGAGAGTCCGCAGTCGCTACAAACGCCTGCTTATAAAAGAAGAGAGATAGATGTCATGAAATGAGTCTCCTGCGAACATACATTTGATCCCCTGTCTGGTTCTTTTTTTCACCGAACAGTGTATCAGTGGCTACTATCCATACTATGACACTCTTCAAAACCTCATAAAACATACCTCAAAGCCTATTATAAGACTGATACAGGATTCATTCAGTCCACTCTCAGCGGACTGAATCTTCTCAATCACCGCACCCATAAGGGCACGGTGTTCATCGACGATGGAAGCACTCTTTAGCACCGTTGATAAAGTATCCAACACCTCTGGTTGGACAGAGGTTGTCGAGGGAGTAGGCACACCCCTTCCAGTCGAGGGAGGCCGCCTTCCTGACTCTGGAGCCGTAGTGGTCTCCGGTACTGTGTCCGGATGGGGGCCGAATTCAAGATCGCCCCTGCCATCGACGTCCATGGGAGCCTCCTCTCCCATGTGTTCGGCCCCTGAAGTTTGACCTCCTGGCGCTGCCTTTACGATCTCCCCCCTTGGTCTGGGTCCTTTTGGGATGACACCTCCGTGTCATTCACATGTTTGGGGGTAGGGGCCTTCGGGGGTGTCCTGCCCTCCATAGCATCTGCACCCAGCAAATCCTCCAACGAGGATTGTTCAGTGCGGGACCTCGCCGGACTGCAAAAAAGTATGCCTCATACTAAAATATTATGCCATGATGAGCCGGGGCGCATAAGCGTGTTCGGATTTTATATACTCACGATTTTACCTGGGGCTGGGACCTGGGATCCCACTCCGGGCTGCTATCGGCGGCGGCGGTGGACTCCTCTGGAAGAGGAGTTTTTCCCCTCTTAGGCGACTCGGCCTCCAAGGATGTGGAGGCCGTACTTCTCTTTCTTCCCCCCACGGGGGATTCGTCTTCTTCCTCCTCCTCGTCCTCTTCGGAGGAAGAATGGGCATTGGAGTGTTCGGATTTTGTATCCAAAGCACCGTGGCGGCGGAGGCTGCCCCTGGTCTTCTTGGCCTCCTTCTCGGCCTTCTTCTCTGGCGCCTTGTAAGGTGCTGGGACCAGCATTTTCGTCAGAAGTGGGCCAACCAGTTCTTCTGGCAGTGGGGCCGGACAGTAGATCTGCCCCGCCTTCTTCGGCCAGCCCTAGGAGGGATGTAAAGAACACATTAAGCATTTTCCTCAGGATATGCGAATAAAGCATACGAATTGCCAACATAAACAGTGACTTACCAAACTTGCAGGGCGGGACAGTTGGTACCCGTGGTCCTCGGCGGAGTCCGGCTACGATTTGCCGGACTTAAAAAGCACCTTCCAGATGTCCTTGTGCGAGGAGCCAAAGAGCTCCCGTAGGGTCTGGTGCTTAGCCGGGTCGAACTCCCATAAATTGCAGGCCCGGTGTTGACAAGGAAGAATCCGGCAAACTAACATCACCTGGACTACATTGACAAGTTTGATGTTCTTGTCCTCCATATCCTTGACGCGCGTTTGGAGAACCGACAGTTCGTCGGACAAAGACTAGTTCAGGCCCTTCTTGGGCCAGGACGTAAGCCGCATGGGGGCTCCGTATCGGAATTCGGGAACAGCAGCCCACTCCGTTCCGTGCGGCTCAGTGATGTAAAACCACTGCTGCTGCCACTCCTTGATGGAATCATTGAAAGTACCTGTTGGCTATGTGAAGTTGGGCATCTTGCTCACCATGGCGCCTCCGCACTCGGCGTGCTCGTTGCTCACTACCTTGGGCTTCACATTAAAAACCTTCAGCCATAAGCCGAAGTGTGGCAAGATGCGGAGAAAGGCCTTGCACACGACAATGAATGTCGAGATGTTGAGGAAGGAATTAGGGGATAGATCATGAAAATCGATCCCATAATAATACATGATGCCGCGAACGAATGGGTGGAGGGGAAACCCTAGCCCGCGGACAAAATGAGGGAGGAATGCAACCCTCTCATGGGGTTCCGGAGTAGGGACCATCTGTCCCACCGTCGGAAGACGGTGGCTGATTTTCTTGTCCAGATACCCGGCCTCCCGAAGCTTTTTGATATCCTTCTCCCGGACAGTAGAGGCCATCCACTTGCCTCCTGCTCCGGACCCGGACATTTTTGGAAGGCCTTTTTGGGCAGAGAAGACGAACACTTGGGCGCTAGGGCTCAAGCGAGGGGGAATGGTGAGCAGAGGAAGAAGAAGGCATGGGTGAAAGAGGGGAGTCCTTATCCCTTTATAAAGGCAGCAGGGATCCTATGCCTCCCCACTTGCCCGATAAACTCGCTGTCGGTGTCAAAACCGGCGGATCTCGGGTAGGGGGTCCCGAACTGTGCGTCTAGGCGGATGGTAACAGGAGACAAGGGACACGATGTTTTTACCCAGGTTCGGGCCCTCCCGATGGAGGTAAAACCCTACTCCTGCTTGATTCATATTGATGATATGGGTAGTACAAGACTAGATCTACCACGAGATTAGAGAGGCTAAACCCTAGAAGCTAGCCTATGGTATGATTGTTCTTCGTCCTACGGACTAAAACCCTCCGGTTTATATAGACACCGGAGAGGGCTAGGGTTACACAGAGTCGGTTACAATGGGAGGAGATCTACATTCCGTATCGCCAAGCTTGCCTTCCACGCCAAGGAAAGTCCCATCCGGACACGGGACGAAGTCTTCAATCTTGTATCTTCATAGTCCAGGAGTCCGGCCAAAGGTTATAGTCCGGTCATCCGGACACCCCCTAATCCAAGACTCCCTCAGTAGCCCCTGAACCAGGCTTCAATGACGACGAGTCTGGCGCGCAGATTGACTTCGGCATTGCAAGGCGGGTTCCTCCTCCGAATACTTCATAGAAGATTTGAACACAAGGATAGTGTTCGACACTACAAAATAAGTTCCACATACCACCGTAGAGAGAATAATATTTGCACAAATATAATCTGCTGACGTATTCCGCAGCGTGACATCACGCCATGGCCAGGCCTTTATTCGAATCGTTTTACTGTCCCACCTCAGTGCGTTTAGCGAGGTGGTTTCCTTGGCACGTCTTGTCGAAGCAGAGATCGTGTCCCCTTATTCTGGGATTCTCATCAATACGGGCGTGGGTAACCCAACCGTGCCATTAATCATGGCGCTTGGGAGATAAGCGAGTTTTACCAGGCTGGCGGGGGCACATAGTTTCGTCCGCCCATATAAGGGGATAAGGATCCACCTTTTCCATCTACGCCTTCTTCCTCCTTCGCTTATCCGTTTCTGCGCACTCGAGCTCCAGCGCCCAAGTCCGCACTTCCCACCTCAACCTTCTCCAGCCATGTACGGAGCGGGTGGCAGGTGGATGGCCTCCTCCGTCACGGAGGGGCACATCAAAAAGTTGAGGAAAGCCGGATAGTTGTCCAATGACATTGCGCACCGGCTTCCAGACGAGGGGCAGCTCATCCCCACCCCCAGGCCCCATGAGAGGGTGGTGTTCCTCCCCCATTTCCTGCGTGGATTGGGCTTCCCACTCCACCCATTTGTCCGGGGGCTCATGTTCTACTATGTCCTGGATTTCCACGATCTGGCCCCGAACTTCATCCTCAACATCTTGGCGTTTATCGTCGTGTGCGAGGCCTTCCTCCGCATCCAGCCCCACTTCGGCTTATGGCTGAAGACCTTCAATGTCAAGACGAAGGTAGTGGGCGGCCAGCAAGCGGAGTGTGGAGGCGCCATTGTGGGCAAGATGCCCAACGTCATATGGCACGAGGGCTCCTTTGTGGAAACCATCAAAGGGTGGCAATCGGGGTGGTTCTACATCACCGAGCCGCGTGACCCTGAATGGGCAGCGGCCCCCGAATTCCAATCTGGCATTCCCACATGGCTCACCTCCTGGAAAGAGAAGGGCCTGTCGTGGGGTAATTCAGGAGAGCTGACTGGACTCCAAACCTGCGTCCAAAATCTGGTGGACAAGAAGGTTAAACTTGTCAACGTAGTCCAGGTCATGCTCCTCCGCCGGATCCTCCCATGTCAACGATGGGCTTTCAACTTGTGGGAGTTCGACCCGGCCCAGCACCAAACTTTGTCCAGGCTCTTTGATACAACGCACGAGGATGCCTGGAAGGTGCTATTCAAGGGCGCCGAGGCTCCCCCTCCCATTACCGAGGATCGCGGATTCTACGAGAAGTGCCAAGCCAGCGTAGTAAGCTTGTTTTACCCTTTACAAGATACTTGTTTTTCATAGTTTGACTCTATGCGGGATCTAAGCTCCCGTTCCTTTGACAGGACTGGCAGAAGAAGTCCGGACAGATCGACTGTCCGGCTCCTTTGCTCGAAAGCCCAGCAGATGCCCGCTTGGCGAAGCTGCTGGTCCCGGCACCTTACATGGTGTCGCAGAAGAAGGCCAAGAAGAAGGCCACTGGAACTCGAAAGAGTGCCCGGCGCCCGGTGGTGTCAGATTCATCGTCCGATGACTCCAAAGCACACTCCTCCCACGAAGACGAGGAGGAGGAAGAAGAGGCCTCTCCCCCTCCAGCGGGGGGAGGTAAGAAAAGGAAGGCCACCTTAACTAGGGGAGCCGGAGGGTCCAAGAAGGGAAGGACCCTTCCTCCGGACTACTCCACCGACGCCGACGACGGCGAAGAGGAGTGGCCATCCAGGGCCAAGCCCCTGGCAAAATCGTAAGTATCCGGATACCAGAATAACTCATGGCGTTCCTTTATTGCACAGTATCTTCTGACGCCAAATATAATCATGCAGCCCGCCCAAGGTCCGGCTCGACGCTTCGTCGAGCAGCTCCCTGGATTCGTCGGATGTGAATAGTCTTTCACTCCCGACCGCTACCTCCCCTCGCCCTTCAGATGATGCCGAGGTGGAGTCCCAAAAGGGGCCAAGCCAGGAGGAGGTGGTCCTGGAGGCGCCGCAAGGCGACCTCCCGGACTCCAGGCGCCAAGGGGATAAAACCCCAAAGGGCTCTAAGTCCGGCCCTAGGCCAGACACCGCACCAGAACCTTCAGTGGTTCCAGAGTCCGGCAGTCGGCCCCCTAGTAAGAAGGGCAAGCCTACGACGCCTGTGACCTCCGTCCAACCAGAGGCACCGGATAATTTGCTGGAGGTGCTTAACGGCGCCTCCATCGACGAGGAGCACCGCACTATTATGAGTGCGGTGATCCAGAAGGTTCAGTCCGCCAAGAGAGGGCTGACGGAAGCCTGTGCCAGCCTTCTAACAGGCTTTGAGGTATGTATTTAAGATATATAAAAATATTACCGCATAGACAGTAGCCCCTGATTCTCAGTTTGGTGTTCGGAAAGAAAATCTGAACTGAGGATCTGAAAAGATATACGCAGGAGTCTAACATAAGTATGTCAATATGGGAATGCAGGCTGCGCTGCTGACCTCTGCTGCACTGACTGCGGAGGTCGATGCATTGAAGCAGAGCCTCGAGCGGTCCGAGAACGAGCTCGGCCTTGCCAAGAAGCAACTCGAGGACAAGGAAGGTAAGTAATACCTTATGTAAGTATATATAAAGATCTTGTTGCAAATAATGACAGGACTAACGTGAGTATTACAGGGGCCACAACCGAGGTGGCGACCTTGAAGGAAGTGTTGTCCAAGGCCGAAGACAATGCGGCCGTGGAGCGCACCAAGCGAGAAAAGTAGGAGGTGCGGGTGGCGGAGGTGCAGCAAGAGCTCCACGCTCTTGTGAAAAAACACGAGAGTTTGGAGCTTGACTCAAAGACTCGAGAGTCCGAGCTTGCCTCGACCCTTGAGATCACCAAATCTGCCAAGGCCGAAGCCCAAAAAGCCCTCCAGGAAATTGAGGCGATGAAGAAGATAGCGATGGGTAAGGCATTCTTTATGCAAAGCAAGCACGTGAAAGTGAATTACTTGTTACTTACCCGAGTCCGGAGCTCTCCAGGAGCATTCGCAGATCTGCCCCGCAGTGTGTCCGATGCTGCCGCATTCTACCGAGCCGAGGAAGGGAGCTCGACGAAGAAGGTGTTCTGGTCCCAGTATGGTGGGGCCGGACACCCGGTGCCCTTGAGCGACCAGTTGAAGCAGCTGGTCGAGCTCCATAAGGCAGCCGAACAGGCCATGAAGGGCCTTATAGTCCGGCTATGGCCTAGGGAGGTCATGCCTGGGAGCTACTTTGGGCTGGTGAGGCGGCTGGCGGATGCCTGTCCATGGCTTGAGGTCATCAAGCGCTCCGTATGCATCGAAGGCGCCTGTAGGGACCTTGCCCGTGTTAAAGTACATTGGGGCAAGATGGATGCTGAGAAGCTGGTGACAGATGGCCCACCGGAGGGGAAGGAGCATCGCAAGCCCGAGATGTATTATGACGGCTTCCTGAAGGGTGCCTGCCTTGTGGCGAATGAGTGTTCCAAGGATGTAATTTTTGAGTAAACTCGCTCGTGTTATCCTGTGCGCTGAAAACTTGTTCATATGCGCTAAGAAACACTTTTTGAATTGAAAATATTACCTTTTGTGCGGCCGTTTATTAAATCTGAGAGATGGCGAGTCGTCGGCTTCTTCCCCCATGCCACGAGTGCTGCGGTGTTCGGGATAAACCTGAGCGGTCTTGTTCCCATTCTTGGGTCCTTCAAGGGAGGCGCTCAGCACAACGAACAAGGCAATCAGACTATAATGCTTTATCACTCTCACTTAGCCATAGAATGCTATAATTTTAAATTTCAGTGAAGCCCCTAGTATTCGGAAGACCGAGTTCGGGGCGCTATCCACGCCTAGGCCGGACAAAGCCAGCTCCTCGCTCTAAGCGACATAAGTCTTTAGGGACTCGAAACCTCTCGAACAGCGACCGGCTCTTGCCCTATCATGACGGTCAGTTTTAGCTTTCTCTACTGAGGTGCTTAACCCAGCTCAACCGGGGCACAATCGCAGTAGTTCTCCCAGCGCTACCTTAGCCGATATAACGGAACGTAAGGCACCAAAACATGGGAGCCGGGAAAACCCAACTATTTACCCAAGACATGATTCGGAGCCGATGCATATAATGCTATAAGTTTGGGGTGCCGCACTCGTGAGAGTGTTCGGACTTCTTAGAACATATTCTGGGGTACTTAAGCCCCTGGTGTATTGGCCGTACCAAAGTGTACGGTTGCATAATGTCATTACTGAACATATTTACATAAAAAATGAATGCAATAATAGACAAGAGCTATGTATTGTTTATCAAAAGGCTGATGTGAAAGCAGAACAATACAAATAGTGTGATAAGCAAGAGATGGGATTATTTGACATGTCCCCCTCCAGGGGCAAGCTGCGAGACTTTATGTAAGACAAGTATTTAGCTCGTTATAGAGACCACCTGCACATTCGACGTAGCTTGCTGCCTCCCTGGCTGTTGCATCGTGTGTTTGGCGATTGTACTACCGGACAGACCTTCCGGAGAGTGGAGTCTTGAAAGTAAGAAAAAGGAAATGACAAAATCGGGAGCCCCTTAGTGCGGTTGAGTCGCATTTTGGGCGTGCCGTGGTTGTGCCCCTCCCCTTATGCCCATGGTATTTCCAGAGCGTAATTATGTACACGTGGTACTGGTTTTGCAATTTCGCGAGGGCTGGGGTTGGGGCCGCATTGCTACACTTGCTTGGAACGTGCCAGGAGGTCTTGTTGTAGGTTACTCCGGGCGCGCTTGACGGTGTGCGGACGTTTAATAGCCAGATTGGAGAATTTCCTTGAGAGGCTACTTTGTATTTCCGCCGCGAGGGCCGTCGTATGCTCCTCCATTTGGAGAGAGCGTTCGGTGTTTCCATTTATCATAATGACTCCTCGAGGGCCTGGCATCTTGAGCTTGAGGTATGCGTAGTGCGGCACCGCATTGAACTTTGCAAATGCGGTTCGTCCGAGCAGCGCGTGATAGCCACTGTGGAACGGGACTATGTCGAAGATTAACTCCTCGCTTCGGAAATTATCCGGGGATCCGAAGACCACTTCGAGTGTAACTGAGCCTGTACAGTTGGCCTCTACACGTGGTATGACGCCTTTAAAGGTCGTCTTTGTGGGTTTATTCCTTGAGGGATCTATGCCCATTTTTCGCACTGTATCCTGATAAAGCAGGTTCAGGCTGTTGCCACCGTCCATAAGGACTCTAGTGAGGTGAAATCCGTCAATGATTGGGTCTAGAACCAATGCGGCGAATCTACCGTGGCGGATGCTAGTGGGGTGGTCCCTTCGATCAAAAGTGATCGGGCAGGAGGACCACGGGTTGAACTTTGGGGCGACTGGCTCCAACACATATATGTCCCTGAGTCCACGCTTCCGCTCCCTTTTGGGGATGTGGGTTGCATATATCATGTTCACCGTCCGCACTTGTGGGGGAAACCCCTTCTGTCCCCTAGTGTTCGGTGGCCGGGGCTACTCCTCGTCATCGCTATGGAGCCCCTTGTCTCTGTTTTCGGCACTTAGCTTGCCTGCCTGCTTGAACACCCAACAATCCCTGTTGGTGTGATTGGCTGGTTTTTCGGGGGTGCCGTGTATCTGGCATGAGCGATCGAGTATTCGGTCCAAACTGGACGGGCCCGGAGTATTTCTTTTGAATGTCTTTTTTCGCTGACCAAGTTTAGAGCCTCTGAATCCGGCATTAACTCTCATATCCTCAGCATTGTCGCCGTTAATGCGGCACTTGTGCTTCTTGCAACGCGACCTGCCATTGCTGTCCTTGGTATCCAAATTACCAGGGCTCTTGGTCATGTTATTACTACGAGCTAGCCAGCTATCTTCTCCCACGCAAAAGCGGGTCATGAGCGTTGTGAGGGCTGCCATGGATTTCAGCTTTTCCTGTCCTAGGTGCCGGGCAAGCCATTCATCACGGATGTTATGTTTGAAGGCTGCGAGGGCCTCTGCGTCCGGACAGTCGACTATTTGATTTTTCTTGGTTAGGAACCGTGTCCAGAATTGTCTGGCCGATTCCTCTGGCTGCTGAATTATGTGGCTTAGGTCATCGGCGTCTGGTGGTCGCACATAGGTGCCCTGGAAATTGTCGAGGAATGCGGCTTCCAGGTCCTCCCAGCAACCAATTGGCACTGCTGGCAAGCTGTTAAGCCAATGCCGAGCTGGTCCTTTAAGCTTGAGTGGGAGGTATTTGATAGCGTGTAGATTATCACCGCGGGCCATGTGGATATGAAGGAGATAATCCTCGATCCATACCACAGGATCTGTTGTGCCATCGTATGATTCGATGTTCACGGGCTTAAAACCCTCGGGGATTTGATGATCCATTACTTCATTTGTGAAGCATAGTGGGTGTGCGGCGCCTCTGTATTGTTCTATATCACGACATAGCTCAAATGAGCTTTGTCTGCTGTGTTCGGCCTGGCCGTATTTGCCATATCCGGCGTGACGGTTATCGTCACGTGTCGTGGGGCGCCCACGCGATCCGTAGATCAATCTTGTTTGCCTTGTCTTGTTCTCCAATATGTCTTGCAGGTCTGGTGCATTTCCCCGTGCCTTGGTATTTTTTGAGTGACGCTGGGGTGCGGCTTGAGTGGATGGCCGAGAGGCCTCTCTGTCGTGGCCACGGGGTGGCCGGTCGGCCGCGTCGTGCGCTGGTGATGTAGATATAGGTGCATCCTCCTCTAATAGGGGTGGCAGCCTGTGCTTTGGGTAGCTCTTGGAGGGGCGTTTGAGTTCGTACTCTTCAGCCGCAAGGACTTCAGTCCATCTGTCAGCTAGCAAGTCTTGGTCAGCTCTAAGTTGCTGTTGTTTTTTCTTGAGGCTGCTCGCCGTGGCCATAAGCCTGCGTTTGAAACGCTCTTGTTCGACGGGATCCTTAGGCACGACAAATTCGTCGTCGTCAAGGCTTGCCTCGTCTTCGGAGGGAGGCATGTAATTATCGTCCTCTCTAATGAGGGCTGGCTTCTCCATCCTCCTGTGCCGAATCCTGCTGGAGGGGGTTGTTTTCGGCACTGTCTGGGGTGTTATTATCTCTCGTGCCGGAATCGCCGTTTTTTCTTTGGCGGGATTTAGAGCGGCGCCGCTGATGCCAGCGCTTAGGCTGCTTCTTGGAGGGGTCATCCTCCTTTGTTCCATCGCCATTCCCTTCTTTTGGGGTGTCCACCATGTATATGTCATATGACGAGGTGGCCTTCCAGTGCCCTATAGGTGCTAGTTCTTGGTCGTCTCCTGCATCGGCGTCCATACCCTCGATGTCTTCGGATTCGAAGTCGAGCATGTTGGTTAAATCATCGATAGTGGCTATGAAGTGGGTGGTGGGTGGGCTTTGAATTTCTTCGTCGTCCGCATCCCAACCTTGCTGACCAGATTCCAGCCAGGGCTCTCCTGATAAAGAGAGAGACTTTAGTGAATTCAGGATGTCGCCGAAGGGCGAGTGATGAAAGATGTCCGCGGCGGAGAACTCCATGATCGGCCCCAATCAGGTTCGATCGGCAGGGGCGCGGAAGGTTCAAAGTCCGGAGAGGAGTCCGGCACCTTGGAGTCACAAGTTTCGCAAAGGACAAGGCTGGTGTTCGGCTCGATCGCCATAGAGATTGCAGCCCTCGAGGCGGTGTCCAGCTACCCGTCCTCGATTGGCGCAATCGGCTCCGAGCTAAGGGTCGGAGCGGACACTGGGGCGGCCTCGTAGGAACTGTTCGGCGGTAGAGCTAGATCATGCCCATCGTGACAGTGCGGGGCGCTCGGCTGTGGCTCGAACCCGTCGAAGATCAAGTCTCCTCGGATGTCAGCCATGTAGTTCAAACTTCCAAATCTGACCTGATGGCCAGGGGTGTAGCTTTCGATCTGCTCCAGATGGCCAAGCGAATTGGCCCGCAGTGCAAAGCCACCGAATACAAAGATCTATCCGGGGAGAAAAGTCTCACCCCGGACCGCATCGTTGTTGACGATCGGAGGAGCCATCGGGCCTAAATATGACGACATAGAGGAACTCTCAATGAAAGCACCAATGTCGGTGTCAAAACCAGCGGATCTCGGGTAGGGGGTCCCGAACTGTGCGTCTAGGCGGATGGTAACAGGAGACAAGGGACACGATGTTTTTACCTAGGTTCGGGCCCTCTCGATGGAGGTAAAACCCTACTCTTGCTTGATTAATATTGATGATATGGGTAGTACAAGAGTAGATATACCACGAGATAAGAGAGGCTAAACCCTAGAAGCTAGCCTATGGTATGATTGTTCTTCGTCCTACGGACTAAAACCCTCCGGTTTATATAGACACCGGAGAGGGCTAGGGTTACACAGAGTCAGTTACAATGGGAGGAGATCTACATATCCGTATCGCCATGCTTGCCTTCCACGATAAGGAAAGTCCCATCCAGACACGGGACGAAGTCTTCAATCTTGTATCTTCATAGTCCAGGAATCCGGCCAAAGGTTATAGTCCGGTCATCCGGACACCCCCTAATCCAGGACTCCCTCACTCACTTATTCCCCAAGCGCCATGTTAATGGCGCGGTTGGGTTACCCACACCCGTATTGATGGGAATCCCGTGATAGGGGGACACGATCTCTGCTTCGACAAGACGTGCCAATAAAACTGCCTCGCTATATGTGCGGTGGCAGATTGAGAAAAACGGTTCGCATAATGACCGGTCCGCGGCGTGATGTCACGCTATGAAAAGTTGTCGGCGGATTAGAAGTGAAAAATATTGTGCTCTCTACGGTGGTATGTGGAAATTATTTTGCAGAGCCGGACACGATCCTCATATTCAAGATCTTCTATGGAGTTTTCGGAGAAGGAACCCGCCTTGCAATGTCGAAGACAATCTATGCGTCGGACTCATCATCATTGAAGCCTGGTTTAGGGGCTACTGAGGGAGTCCTGGATTAGGGGTTCCTCAGACAGCCGGACTATATATTTTGGCTGGACTGTTGGACTGTGAAGATACAAGACTGAAGACTTCGTCCCGTTTCCGGGTGGGACTCTCCTTTGCGTGGAAGGTAAGCCTGGCGATTCGGATATGTAGATCTCCTTCTCTGTAACCGACTCTGTGTAACCCTAGCCCCCTTCCGGTGTCTATATAAACCGGAGGGTTTAGTCCGTAGGACAACAACAATAATAATCATAGGCTAGCTTCTAGGGTTTAGCCTCTACGATATCGTGGTAGATCAACTCTTGTAATATTCATATCATCAAGATCAATCAAGCAGGAAGTAGGGTATTACCTCCATCGAGAGGGCCCGAACCTGGGTAAACATCATGTCCCCCGCCTCCTGTTACCATTAGCCTTAGACGCACAGTTCGGGACCCCCTACCCGAGATCCGCCAGTTTTGATACCAACACCTATGTCACCGGAACCTCGCATTCGTCTCCGGCCATAGGTTCCGAACCGCGTGCATTTGTGCCCATCAAATCTGATCAGGCCCCGATCATTGAATTTAGTTCCGCAGACATCTTCCGGCACTCACCTTTAGGCGATGTGCTAAACTCATTAAAAGATGCATAAAAGATAAACATCACATGCAATCAAAATATGTAACACTCCAAAATTTTTGTTTTTGTTTTCAGCAAAAGCCTTGCTTGGTTTGAAAAAGGTCATTTAGATCCTTTCAAAAATCTCTCTCTCAAAAAAAATCCTTGGCAAGGCTTTGATTTTTCTTGCATCCTTTGCAACCCTGGTGTTTTGTTGTTAAAAACCTTTCTTCTAAGTTTCCATTCTCAAAAACATTTCTTGGAAATTTACTTTCTTTTAAAAAGAAACCCCAAAAGATTTTGAGCTACTCTTTTGTGTAGAACCATCCTTGGATCTACCATGCCTCTTGTGGTAAAATTTCCCAAAACCCCTCCCTCCACCTTGGGGCAATCCAAACATTCTGTCCCAACAAGTTAAATCCATTTTTGGATTTTATTCCATTTATTTTCCTCCCTAAAACAATTCTGTCAATTATTCTAAGCCTAGATGCTCTACAAAGGAAGTGCCTAATTCCCTTTAAGTTTTGATCTCAAACCAACTCCTCTGGATAGTCCTTGGCACCCACAACCTAGAACCATCAAGATCCACTCTTCCTCTTTTCAAAATTTGCAAGTTTCTCTCTCTGCAAGTTTGGACCAGATTTGTCAAATTTGGTGAAATTCATATCTCCTCTTCCCCAAAAATTCTACCAAAATTCAGGAAGCCCCCAGATGCAATGAGAGGCCACCACACCAAAGATCAGCCCCAGATAAATTCCCCACATGCCAAAACCATTTCGTCGAACACTTGGCCGGCACTGTTCATGTGCATTTTCAGTAAGTTCAGTAAATTCAGATTTTTTTCAGTGTCGTTTTTCGTCAGGGAATGGTCACTGATCACCCGTGCACCTTGGCGCTTTGCACACAACCTCTTCCCCCTGGCCAGAGCACCACACGGCCGCTTGGACGGACGCAGGCGTCGGTGGCAGCGAGCATCTTCAACGCCGGCAGCCTCTGCGGTGGCAGGGCCACCCGTGGCGGCCAAACGGAGCCAGCACCGGCCCGTTACGCCGTTCTACGCCGCCCTTTGCTCCCTAGCCCTCCGCGTGGCTCATGCATGCCAGCGCACCCCCGCAGCACCGTCGCCGTGCCCCGGCAAGCACAGGGCGCGCCCTCTGCCGCCGACGGGCCCGCGCCGCCCCGTTCCGTCGAATCCACCCAGGACTCCTAATCCAAGCTTGTTTAGCGTCAAAACGGAACCAGTGGAACTCCATGTTGACGCCCAACTCCCTAAACCTCCCCGACCAAACTCTGCGCTGCCGTAACCATCGCCGGAGAACTCCATTCACGGCCACCGCCTCGGATCGCCTATAAAAAGGAGCCCCGAGCTCGCTCTCGAGCACGCACCACCACTGCACCTCGCCAACACTCCGCCAAGCCACTAGGAGGACCTCGAGGAGGTCTCCTCCCCCAACTCCGGCCGCCCCGATCCGCCTCGGCCACCAGCTCGATTCACTTCGGTGAGGCCATCCCCGACGCCCAAACCTCGTCAGTAGCCACCTCGAGCACCCAGTGAGCTAACCCAAGCTTCTATTTGACCTTCACAGCCCTCCCCGACGAGATCCAACTCCACCCGAGCCGCCGTCCGCCGGAGCAAGGGCCGCCATCAACGTAGTGCTCGCCGGTGACCACCACCACCACCCACCGACGCGGAAGGACACGCTGAACAAGGAGGTACCGCCTGATCCCCTTGCCTCGCCATGGATCGCCGCCGGCGACCACCGCAGCTCTCAGGCGCCGTCGAGCCCTGTTTTTCCCCCTTTGAAAATTTAAACCTGACGGGTGGGACCCCTTGTCAGTGTTTTCTCTTTTTCCGAATCATTTTCTATTTTTATCAGTTGGCCCCCCTGGAAACTCTCTGTTTCATTACAGATGGGTCCTTGGTTTTAAAACCTTTATAACTTTTAGACAGAAAATGATTTTTGATTGATTCTTTTTCTGTCATCTTTATTTTTCTGTCTAGTTTTTTGTCATATTTATTTGCAAAGTATTTGGAACACTTTTATGTGCACTCGCGGTATTTACGTTAAGTACGTATTTTTCTTATACCGTAGATACAAGAGGAGCGAACTTCGCCAAGTTAGACTCCGACTACTCAGAACCAGGCAAGCATGTTTGAACTTTTGATATGATGAGTGGTTGTTGCATGTTTGCATTTTAGTAGTTTCATGGCATGTTTATGAGCATTTCGTTAAATGTTATATTTCATGCAAAGGTGAAGCAAGTGAGTTTCGGAAATCCATATGTGTTGGATATAAGTTTACATGGCCATGTGATGGCATGAAAATGGGTAAGATGGCAGTGTTGTGGCATGCCAGTCTTATGCCAGTCTATTTGACTTCAGTGTCAACGTGAATCAAGTCACATTCCCATTCATTTCCTTTCCTGTACTACCACATGTTTTCCGCAAGGAATATGGCTTAGTAAGTTGCAAACCGTTTTCCTGGTATACACCAAATAGAGAGGCCGGGATGAGGGTTCCATGGCCCTGGATTAAAGCCCGTCATCCGGTTAGGGGGCATGGGTGTTTCTGGTTGGGAATGAGAGGGGGGCACCCCATAGAGCGCGCGTATAGAAATTTGATCCCATGCTATTCGAGGTTGTGACCTCCCCATCTCAAAGTTTTTCTTGGACGTTGTCAAGGGTGATCCCTGGCATCGTGAGGTGGAATGGGTGTGTACTGGTTAGATGTGTTTCTACCGAAATACCATAAACGGAACTAGTCCTTTGTGACTACGGAAATCCGTTGGCTGTGGGCAATTAGTACAAACTCTGCAGAGTCAAAAACCCCTTTCGGCGATGTCGCTCAGACGTCCGACTGTGGCACACTTGTTATTTACTATTGATATAGGCCCTTTCTGTGATGTCGCTCAGACGTCCGATTGTGGCACTCTCGTCATTTATTTTGATATAAGCCCTTTCTGTGATGTCGCTTAGACGTCCGACTGTGGCATGCTTGTTATTTATTTTTAATAAAAGCACTTTCTGCGATGTCGCCCAGACGTCCGACTGTGGCACGCTTGTCTTTTACTTTTCAATATAAGCCCTTTATGTGGTGTCGCTTAGACGCCCCACTGCAACATGATTATTTATTTATTT